>NW_006399760.1:28740805-28748952 GCF_000299155.1 Elephantulus edwardii | reverse complement strand
ACTTACTTCCCAGCTCCACCCTCCACCAGGATAACCCTTCTCATCTACCAAGTCCCTTCAGAAAATATCTTCCATTGTCCAACCCATGATCTGACAGTTTGTATCTTAAGCTTTCTTGGCTTCTGTGATTCCAAAAACGTTGACTGCTGACATTTTTCTTTTGACCAGTGTCTCTTAAGTTTATCTACCATCAAGGACAGCATCTAAAGTGCTAAAGAGCAGAGTGTCAGTGTAAAGAGTATGGTGTGCCTGACACAGGCTGTGCTATTTTCAGCTGTTTCGTATACATGTGAAAGTTGGGCCATGTCTAAAGAAGACAGAAGAAAAAACAAAGCCTTTGAATTACAGTCTTAGCAAAGAGTGTTGAATATCCCGTGAACTAAAAAAAAAAAAAAAATCTTTAGCTCACATACTTTAGGTAGTTTGTAAGGAGGCTCCAGTTCTTGGAAAAATGCATTACGTTTGGGAGATTAGAGGATCAGTGAGAAAAGGAGACTCTATCCAAGATGAATTGACTCAGTAATGCAGCTGCTTGATATGGTGAAGATTGTGTGATCTGTTTTTCAGTTCTTATTTCCTTCGAGTATATTGGTAGCAGTGGAATAGCTGGGTCATATGGAGTTTCTATGTTCAGTTTTGGTTTCTTTTTGTTTGTTTGTTTGTATTTTTAGGAAATGTCAATTTCCTTCCAGAGTGGTTGTACCATTTTACAATCCCACAAATAGTGTATAAAAATTCTAATCTCTGCACATTTATTGCTTATTTTCCTGTTAAATTTTGCCAGTGGACCGGGAGAGGATAAAACTGATGAATGGAATCTTGTTGCTGTTATGTGCCATAGAGTCGCTTGTGACACACAGATTAAATCCTTGTGTGCATCAAAAACTTTTCCCAATAAAGTGAAAAGAAAAACTATTTACTGGTAAAAACTGTTTTTCAATACCATCTCTGACAAGGATCTCATAAGTTAACAGACTACTACAGGATCGTCACACACACACAAAAAGACTGATAACCCTATTAGAAAATGGACAAAAGACATGGGAAGACTCTTTCAAGAGAAAGACAATTTAATGATAAACAGATACATGAAGAAAACATTGGCAATGAGAAAAATACAAATCAAAACCACAACTTTGGGGGGACTAGAGAGCCTTATGCTAAGTGAACTAACTCAGTGCCATAAGAGTAAATACTATATAAGACCATTATTGTACAATGTGTATGAGGATCCAAGGGGGAAAAGAGGCAGGCAGAGAGGTGAAAATGGGGACATGAGGGTGGCTGGGGGGGGCAGTTGTTAATCACAGAATCGCACAACTTGATGGGTGGAGGGATGAGTAAAGGAAGTGGTAAAGACATGGTGAAAAACAATGTATATGAACTTTGTCGGTAAACCAGTATAAAATGAAATTTTCTTTTTAAAAAAAATCTCACTCTAGAAGTCTATTTTTAATCTTCACTTCAGAAATCTTTCTGTACTTTCACATGTACTAGAAATAAATTTTAATGTTTTAATTAACTTTTTACAAGAGTTTTTAGGGGCATACACATAATTAAAAAAAGAAAGAAACAACACCCCAAAACCTACAAGTGCAACAAGGTCTTTAAATATGACCTGTGTGAGAACTGAACTTATCCATTGTTGCTGTTGTTATGTGCCATTGAGTAGCCTGCAACTCATAGTGACCCTGTGTATAAGAGCCGTATGCTCTGCTATATCCTGTGCCAATCTTATTGTCTCTGATATACCTACACCTACCCCCATTACCACCGTCACTGAATCAATTAATCTCATCGAGTTTCTTCTTCTCTTGCATTGTCCTCCTACCCTTTCAAACATGACAGCCTTCCTAGCAACATGCCCCAAATATGTGAGAGAAAGCTTCAGAATTCTTGCCTCCAAGGAGCAATCTGGTCTCACCTGTGTAGAATGAGTTTGTTCTCCTGACAGTCCGTAGTATATTCGATACTCATCTCCAGCAACACAGCTCAAAGGCATTAGTTCTTCTTCTATCATCCCTAGACATTAGTCATTGCCCAACTTTCTGATATAACAAGTAATTGCAAAAACTATGGCCTGGATCAAGTGCACCTTGGTCTCCAGATAGAAATCGTTGCTCTTTAGTACTCTGGAGAGGTCCCTGACAGCTGACTCTCTCAATGCATTTCTTCTTTTGATTTTCTGGCTGCTGGCACCAAGAGTGCTGATTGTGGAGCTAATAAAACTAAATCTCTTAACAATCTCAATCTCTTCACCATCTATTATGATCTATTATGATGCTCTGATTGGCCTAGTGGTGAGAATCTTTATTTTCTTGATGTTGAGTTTCAATCCATATTTAAAGCTGCAGTTTTTGACCTTCTGAAGCAAGTTGAAAATTATCTAAAAATTACTGGAACAACACATCAACAGAGATCTGTCAGAATTAGAGGCTGGGTTTAAAAGAGAACATGGTACTAAGGATAGTATAATGAATGTTAGATAAATCATGGCTGAAAGCAGAGTGTATTAGAGGAATGTCTGTGTTTAATTGACTATGCAAAGCCATTTGACTGCGTGGATAACACAGAGATAGCATGACAAACTGTGGCCAACTCTAAGAATGGGAATCCCTGAACACTTGATCATGCTTATGTGAAACCTATACATGGACCAGAAGGCAGTCGTCCGAAAAGAACAAGGAAACACTGCATGGTTCAAAATTGAGAAGGGTGTCTGCCAGGGATATGGCCTAGCTCCATAACTTTTCAATCTATATGTAGAAAAGGTTATCCAAGAGGCTGGGCTCTATGAGGAGGAATGTGGCATCAGGATTGGAGGAAGACTCATCAGCAATCTGCATTATGCAGATGACACAACCCTGCTTGTTTGAGAATTTACCTAGACCTAATCTATGTCCACCCTCCTCTCTTAGTGGTCCTTAAATATAGAAAGTAGAAAAGTAACGTAAAAATAGAGGAGGAAGAAAGTAGAGAAGGGAAAAAAAGAAATGAATGAGAAAAAAAATAATTATTTTATTTTAATGAATTATCTCCTACCTAATTACCTAAGAAACTTCAAATAAAGTACTTCATTTATTATTTTCATACTTATTACCATTATCACTTTTTCCTTCACCAATTACAAAATTGAGATTCAGGGATTATTGAAAATCATAGTGTTAGTAAGTAATAAAATCAATATTTGGTCACACATTTCTTCAGTGGCAAATAATCAAGTTTTACATGTTGGTGGATTCCCCCCCCCCCCCCCACCCCCTCGTGTAAGTCACTTTTCCCCTAGAAGAATATTTTAAATCTATATATTAGCAAGAAAGTATAATGGAAGGAGAGGAAAGCCTAGATCTAGAAAGGAGAGAGCCTTGGTTTAAAAATTATTCATTCTTTGTTTGATGTTATAGAAGTTATTTACAGAGTGTGAGTAGTATAGAGGGTTTGCCACTAACTACCCCAAAAGCACTGCCTCTCTAGTGTTTTAAAGCAAGAGATACTGTGAGTAAGTATAGATTTTCTGAGACAGAGGGACCCCAAAGAAACAGATAGACATAATGGTTACAATAATGGGTTCAAATATATCACTGATTGTGAGAATGGTACAGGACTGGATATTGCTACATGAATCGCTGTTTTATTCTCTTGTATATAAAATAAGATGGAAAGAATAAAAAAAAAAAGATGGAAGGAATATACAGAGTCACTGCTAGAGTGGAAATTTGCTCAAAGGCATTGGCTTAAAACCCGCAGTGGTAGTGAGGGAGTACTGGCAGAGACCACCTGGAAGATTCCACTCTGGGAGTGTGGTTTTTTGCTTCTTGTGGATGCTGGTCCAGATGGGAAAGTAAAGGGAAGTTTTTGGAGTCATGTCTTTTTGAGGTCGTGTTTGATGTGTATTATTGCTCTTTTCCCCCCAAAAGCGGGTGTCCCTGTGCCTTTGCCTATGGTTTTAGTCCACTCAAAGGTGTTGGCTTAAAACCTTGCAGGTCCCTCAGACGTGTGTCCCTTGGGCCAAACTTATTGTCAAATGATTATTCCTTGAGTGACACAGCAATCTTTTGTCTATTTGCTAAACTGAACAACTTCATGTTGCTGTGAAACTGCACATTGTTCCATAATCTTGTCAAATACCATAATGGCTACCCATTATGTACAGTGTTTGGATGAGCTTCCAGATTGAGTTATGCTGGGAAGTAGGAGTGTCATCCACTTCCTAAAACTAGATATTTCTGGAAACTACAAACTCTCTAAACTCTTTAAATGTACATAAATGATGGTAGTCATAGAATAGAGTTCTGTACAGAAATGATGTCAGTCTAGAACAGAGTTTAGGTCTTTTGTGCAAAAGATGCTGAACCTTGTGCCATTGAGGTATCAAATGCCAAAATGGTTTCCTAATGGGGACAGTGTTTGGTGGAGCTCCCAGTTGTAAAAGAGGTTTTGGAAACAGAAGTGGCATCCACTTCCTAAACCATATGCCTCTGGAAACTATGAACTTGATGAAATGATGACAGTTATGGAAAGGCATTAGGTCTTTTGTTCATAGAGTCACTATGAGTCACTCTTAATTGGATGGCAATCAACAACAACAACATACCACAAAGAATTGGTTGACACTGAAAAATTTCAGGAAGTACCATATGAACAAGAAGCAGTGGTGATGAAGATGTTCAAGCTGCCTTGAAGACATTGGCAAAAGTAAGGCCTCAATTCTCCTTCTGTCCTCCTAAGTTACTGTCCAACTCTCTGATGCATAACAAGTGATAGCAAAGACCATGGCCCGTATCAGATGCACCTTAGTCTCCAGAGAGACACCATTGCTCTTCAGTACTTTGGAGAGGTCCCTAACAGCAGACTTTCCCATCGCAATGCATCTTTTAATTTCCTGGCTACTGGTGCCAAGAATGTTGACTGTGGAGCCAAGCAAATAATTTAAATTATTAAAATACAAAGTAAACACACTGTATGAAGGAATGGAATTTGTCTTTGTAAAAGCCATATCTGACCTTGGCCAACTTCACAAAGGGGGACTGTTTCCACAACAATATAAACTATGCAAAACCAATTCTTATGAAGTCAGACAGGTCCCTTACACTCCTATACCTCTTTCTATTCATCCCAACATCAATCTTTTTCTTTACTGTGTCCATAATCTTCTAATGCATTTTAGTCTCTAGACTGACACTGTTGCTTCTCAGTACTCTGGAAAGGTTACTGACAGCAGATTTACCTGATGCATTTCGTCTTTCTATTTTCTGACTGCTGGTGCCAAAAGTGTTGCTTGTGGAGTCAAGGAAGCTGTTAACTGTTAACAACCTCAATCAATCTTGACAGTAAATGAACAAAACCCCTAATTATTTATACAATACATGCTAACATTACTATCTGGGGGGCACAGAAATATCAATATTTATAAATTAAATCAATAAGAACCTTGACACATAAATATTTCTAAGAATTCTATTTTAATTTCATTCTCCAACTATAATTTATCTTATTCATATGTGTATGGCCTGTGGCCTCTGCTCTTTGCCTTAGGTTTAACGTTAACTTCTATTTTAATAGCAGCCAAAGTAGCCATTTTAACTGCACTTTCCAAGCCCCTAACTTCTTGCAAAATCTCACATTTTCATGTGTCTGGAGCCATTACAAGGAATCCCACTTCTGACACCAATTCAATTGTAAAACAGCAAGGACCACATGAGTGTGGGATATCTGATCTTTATCAACTTCACAAAAGGAGAATTGCTCTGGAAACAACATCAGCACCACCAAACCAATCTTATGAGTTCAGACATGTCACCCACACCTCTTTATACTCATCTCAATACCAACATTATTGCTTTACTGGATTAAAAATCCAGTTTGATAGCTCACAGACCACACAGAACCATACTGGGGAAGTAAAAAAAATGTTATAATCTAGATTAGTAGCAGAATATAGTCACTACAACTTCTAAAATGTGCTTTTTGGCAACCAGGCTTGAACTCCATGGCTTTGGGTCAGTGTTACAAATTTTTCAGTCCTGCCAATATTTATTCTTTTATTCAACCCCTAATTCTCCAATACACATCGAAAAAAGGCTGTTATCTCTGGTTCAATAGCATAGCAGCCCCAAGGTCTTCTCCATCTCTGGCCAAGTATCTGGTTCTCTGTTGTGATTGCTATGGCTGTTGCTCCAATAGGCCCTTTCTTCTGGTTGACACAGAGCCTCTGGCCCTGAAGGATGCATTGCATTCTCTTCTTTCTTTGCTGGTCACAAAAAAAATCTTCAAATTCTGCTGCTGGATCCATTTAATTTAGTGGTGATACAAGGCAATCCCCTCAAGGATTGGTGAGACTAACCAACCGTTCCCTTCCTTGTAAATAGGCAACATATCCTATTTGTGTATCCCTGCCCATCTTTATGGCAAAGCCAAATTCAATGGGTAGTAAAGCAATTTTGAGCACTAAAACCTTCATATCACAGTTCCTTTAATTTTCCAATTATGTCAGTATGTTAATACTGAAGTTTGCTAATATATAACAATTCTAAATCAATTTAAATGGCTAAAAAGTAGTTGTGATAGTGTATTACTCAATCCATGTTATTTTTAAAGCCAAAGTAATTAACTAAAATACAAAAGGATATGAAAGTTAAATGCTTTCCAATTTTTTATTGTAGCTTAAATTAATTAAATATTAACAGTAATAAAAAAGATATATTAACAAAGTGAGAGGTAGGATTTTAATTTTAGGAATTATATTTGCTTCCATAAATAGTAACCATTGTTCCAAAGGTGAAATTTTTTAAACTATTAAATATATTGTATATAAATATTATGCTAGTTTAAGGAGAGCTGTTTCTGTATGAGAAGGATGAGACATCAGTTTATTTGAAATTAAAGTTTTGAAAAACATCTTATTTTTATAACATTTTTTGTTCTTTTTCTTATATGACATGACAAAAGTGATTGAACTATGGGTGATTAGACGTTAACTTTCTTTCTCCAATATTCTTGACCATCCATTGGGTTTTTTCATTGGTTTTGACTTTGGTTTTTTAAAAATTATTTGTTGCATTCAATATTTGATATACTTTTTGTTTTACAGCATTAATTACTATTGATCAATGTTATTTATTTCATCTCATCAAAATTTCACTTTATCTTGCCTTTCCCTTCACTCTACCCCTCCATATGCTAATCTCTTCTCCCCTTTTTCTCCCTTCGCATTCCTGTCAATTCCCCACAATTATTTTGATCTGTGTGTAAATCTTCCCTTAATTATTTTCTAGTCCATCAATAATGCATATCTTTCTATCTCATTAACTGAAATACATATTATATTTATTTGTCCATCCATTCCACATTGTATATCTCTTCATTTATTCTAATAAAGTGTTCATTGCCTATCCATATTTTCTACTTGCTCCCATAACTGCAAACTTAATAGATTCATTCTTTCTGTATATAAACATTTTCTGTTGGTTTGTCATTTTTTTTCTCTTTATAAAGTGGTGTTATATAATACTTGTCCTTTTGTGATTGGCAGAGTCAACTCAGCAAAATGTCCTCTAGACTCATCCATGTTGTGCAGGGTTTCACAAGTTCTTCATTATTTCAATGTTGTGTAAGTGTGCCATAGTTTCTTTACTCATTCCCTTATTGGTGGACCCTTGTTCTATTTCCATTTCTTTGCTATTGTGAATAATACTGCAATAAACATGAGTATGCCTATATCTGTTTATGCTGCAGCTCTTATTTATTTAAGGTATATTCCCAGTAGTAGAATAGCTGGATCAAATGATACTTCTATTTTCAATATTTGAGACAATCCCAAACTGCTTTCCATAGTGATTGCACAATTTTACACTCTGACAGGAAGTATTTATGAGTTCTAAACTCATTGCACACTTGCCAGCATTTTTTTGCATGCTGGGCTGTTGGACTTTGCCATTATTGCTGGGATAAGATAACATGATGCAATAGAATGTGAAAATTATTGGACATATCACTACTATTACATGTGAGTGAAATTAGCAAATAGATTTCACTTTTAATTGAGAAAATTTGTAAAAAAGCCAACTTTTTTTTACAGTGAAAAAGTTTCTTCTAGAAATTATCTGATATATTTTTAATAAATTATATTTTAAACCAATTTTAAGCAT
>NW_006399760.1:28730326-28739745 GCF_000299155.1 Elephantulus edwardii | reverse complement strand
GCCAGTGTTTCATTGTTTTTGTTCAGACATTCCTTTAGGTCATATAGCCCTGGTGTACAAGTTGCCGTCCAGCGGTCACTTGTGGTTGCTGTGAGGCTGAACACTGTGACACGGATGTGTCAAATGCGTTATTGGCTGGCTACCCAATGTGGAATGAGAGTGGGGTGGAGCTCCCCGATTGAACAAGCTTGGAAGGAGTGGCGTCCACTTCCATAATAGCTTGCCTCCGGAAACACTATGAACTTGGACAGAGGATGAAAGGCACCCTGGACAGAGGATGAAAGGCACCCAAGCGTCAAGGACTCTCCTTCATGGGGTCGCTATGAGTCGCCTGCGACTCGACGGTACTTAAGAACAGCAACAACATCCATTGTTTAGATCCATTCTCTATCCATTGCTTTTTTATCCCTGGCCTGGCCACATGGCCAGTTGGGAATGTGTAAACAAAATAATTCTTTGAGGCTCTACCTGACACCCTTAGCTCTCTTAGGAGTATGGTCTCCAGCTGCCTCAAATGTGGATAGTTTGCCCTTGATTAGCATTTTGTATATCATCAACAGCTGTGTGAGAGATATCCAGGTTGTATTCTATGTTGGATACTATGGTGAGGTGGAGCTGAAAGATCCAGACAGATCCAGAGTTAGAGGGTTTTTTTGCTTTACTGTGTATAAATATTTAAAAGAAGAGCTGGCTTGTTACTGTCATGAGACAAAGCTTTTTGGATATTTGAGGAAACCATGAAGAGGATTCTTGACTTCGTGTTGTTGAAGTGGACCTGAACTTTCACTGTGTAATATAATTGGCCAAACCCCAAACTCCAACTTATTTCCCTAATAAACATCAGAACTGAGAGTAAAAAGAAATTATGTAATGTTTGTGTGGTCTATTTTCAATAAATATAAGACCCAGGGATTAGTAGAAGTAGGTGCAATAGTGTGGGGGACCATATCTGACTTTGTTGTTGTTTGTTATAGGGATCAGTTTTATACTGTGGATGTTGTTGATGGGAGCAGTTCTTCTTTGTGGAGTTAGTAGATGTTGGACTCGACCTTCCCCACATTTCCCTTGTTCCTTTCACATGCACATATAATAAACATGTAGTGTGTATTATAGGAATTAAATAAATTATGGGAAAAAAGTTAATACATGGTTTATCTATAAACTAATTAGGCAATGGAATATTCTTGATAGATCACTCAGCATGTTATTAAAATAATCCAGGTGAATCACAAGAACATGGAAACAGTCCAAATATCCAACCACAACTGAATGAATTGAGAAATTGTGGTACATTCACACAATGGAATACTATACACCACTGAAGAGCAATGATTTTGAAAAATACTGCATAACTTGGGAGAGACTAGAGAGCATTATGCTGAGTGAATTAACTCAGTATTATAAGGACAAATACTGTGTAATTTAAATACTGCATAATAACGTAATGTAAAGAAAATGGAAGATAACTAGTATGTATGGGGATCCAGTGGGGGAAAATGTGGGAGCAGAGGAGTGTGGATGGGTGGGATGAAATCACAAGATTACTCAATCTGATAGGTGGTGGGAGGGGGTAAATGAATTGGGTGAAAAGATCCATCAGGGACCTGAAAAGACAGGGTAATGATGGGTATAGTGCAATGGTGATTAATATTATAAAACATAATTCATGAGAATTATTATGTTAAATACAATATGAATGAAGAATAGTGTGAAACACAATGTAAGCCAATCTAAAATTAAAAAAAATTTAAGTATTCAAGTGAAAAGTGGTGAAAGGTTGAAATTAGGTATTCCAATATGGAATAGATGAGAAGACTTTCAATAGTAGTAAAAAAGTAAAGAGAATCATAAACAATGTGCAGGTCTTTTTGTCTTATACAACTAGGTAGATACCACCAAGTTTCTAGTTACTCTTTTCATAGTAACACTACTCATAGCCAAATAGATACAATAAATGAGAAGGTCTAAATAGTATACATATTATTACTATATATTTTATGATACCAAACAACAACAATCCATTTTTCAAAAGAGGAAGAACATAAATAAATACTATTTAGTTAAGAAGCAGCCCTTATGGTTAAGGTATCAACCATATTATACAGATAACATAATATTGCTCGCCAACAGAAGACTTGAAATAATGAAATAACTACTGCAGAAGATGGAAGACTACATTCCTTAATATGGACTATGGTCAACCTGACACAAGCCATGATATTTTCAATTTCTCCATAGACATCTGGGAGTTGGACAATAAATATCAAAAGAAGAATTGATGCCTTTGAATTGTAGTACTGGCAAGGAATACTTAATATCTCGTGGACTCCCAAAAGAACAAATCTATCTTCAAAGAGGGGAATTAGGATGCTTCTTAGAGACAAGGATGGTGAAACATAATCTCAGATACTTTGGGCATGTAGACAAGAGAAGCCAGTCTTTGTAAAAAGGCATAATCCTAAATGTGGAAATTCAGAGAAAAACAAGAGGACTATCAAGGAGATGGATTGACACAGTGATTATAGCAATGGACTCTGACTGGACAGCAAGGAGAATAAATGAGAAAGAATGATAAAATGATACAATGTATGGTAAGTTTATGCTCAAAGTCATCAATTCTCCTTTTATCATCCCTAGTCATTGTCCAGCTCTCTGATGCGTGGCAAGTAATTGCAAAGACCATGGTCTGTATCAGGTGCATCTTTGTCTCCAGACTGACATCGTTGCTCTTCAGTAATTTGAAGAGGTCTCTGACAGCAGATTTTCCCAACGCAATTCATCTTTTAATTTCCTGGCTGCTGGTACCAAGAGTGTTGATTGTAGAGCTAAACAAACTGAAGCTATGAACAATCTCAATCTCTTCATCATTTATCATGATGCTGCCATTGGCCCAGTGGTGAAAATCTTTGTTTTCTTGACATTGAGCTTCAATCCACATTGAAGGCTGCAGTCCTTGACCTTCTGCAGCAAGCACTTCAAGTCCCCCTCAGTTTCAGCAAGCAGTATCATTGATATCACATACAGGCAAGATTCTGCTGATGATTATCCAAAAATGACTGGAATAGCTCATTAACAGAGAACTTCCTAAAGTGCAGGCTTGATTCAGAAGAGGCTGTGTGGCACTAGGGATATTATAGCTAATGTCAGATGGATCTTGGCTGAAAGCAGAGAGTACCAGATGAATCTCTATCTGTGTTTCATTGACTATGGAAAGCCATTTGACTGTGTGGATCACAAAATATGGCTGACTCTGAGTAGAATGGGAGTCCCAGAGCACTTGATCATGCTTATGCAAAATCTATACTTGGACCAGGAGACAGTCATCAGAACAGAACAAGGACACACTGCATGGTTCAAAATTGAGAAGGGTGTGCATCAAGGATGTGTCACATCTCCATATCTTTTCAATCTATATTCAGAACAGATTATCTGGAATGTGGGGCTTTATGTGGAGAAGTGTGTCATCAGGATTGGAGGAAGATTCATCAACAATCTGCTTTAAGCTTGCTGAAACAAAATCCTTTTATAGTATGCAAATCATTTGGAAATGTCTCAGAAATTCACTTGCACTAAAAAAGATCAATGGTACTGCAAACAGAAGTTTTCTCTGATCACGTTTTAAAAACCTGTCTTTTATCCTTGCACCGGATACTAAAGAGGAACAGAGGTTAGTGGCTTATGAAAAAAGTTTAGGATTAAAAGGGACAATAAATTAGACATTTATCTTTCACCACTGCAAGTGTCATTGTGAGATTTAGCTTAATTCTAGCTAAAAGTAAGCATCCTAATTCACTATGCCTGTTCAACTACCTCATTAAACTTTGAACCTAAGCATTCACATATTTACTGTGTTGTATTTTTCCAAAAATACTTGCTTGCCCCAGTAAGTAGTAGTAGTCATAAGAATTTTTCTTGTATCATGTCTAGTATGTAGAGATAATATGTATGTATACATAAGATGTATTCTCTTTTTTACTTTTTATAAGATGTGCTCTCTTTTTTACTTTTTAATTGTGATTTTAAAGAAACTGTACAATTTTAAAAATTTATTCATTGTTAGACATTTTCCTCCTTACCCAGCTCAGTTTGTTGTTTTTTTTTTTAAATATTTATTCATTTGCTCCCTGCCCACCTCACCCCTCCCCTAGTCCACTTTGCTATGCATCTCTTATTCTTGACTGTTGTCATATAAATAATGCCTCATCCTATATTCCTTTAAACAGTTCTTTCCTTCATCTGTTCCAATGTAGTTAATTGTCCCTTTTTTTCTTAGTTTCTTCCCCAACCTCCATGTCAGTCCTGTTTTATAACAGTGGTATTGTTCAGTGTTTGTCCTTTTGAGACTGACTTATTTTATTCAGTGTAATGTCCCTCAGGGTCAGCCATGTTGTTTAATAGGTTATTAGTTCCTTGAATTTCAATGCTGTGTAATATTCCATTTTGTAAATATACGATGGTTTTTCTATCCATTCATTTGTTGATGGACACTTGGGTTGCTTCTCTTTCTTTTTGTGAATAACGCAGGGATGAATATGGGTGTGCATGTATCTGTTTTGGTGGCGGTTCTGGATTCTTTAGTGTATATTCCTAACAGTGGAATTGCTGGGTCAAATGGTATTTCTATTTCCAACTTTTTGAGAAAACGCCAGACAGATGTCCACAGTGATTGCACCATTTTACACTCTCACCAGCAGTGAATAAGGGTTCCAATCTCTCTGCAGGCTCTCCGGCATTTGTTGTTTGCTGCTATGTTGAAGTTTGCTATTGTTACTGGGGTGAGATGTTATCTCATAATTGTTTTGATTTGTGTCTTTTTGAGAGCCAGGGATTTCAAACATTTCTTCATGAGTTTGTTATTTGAATGTCTTCTATGGTAAGGTGTCTATTCACATACTGTACTCATTTTGTGACTGGGTTGTAAAAACCTTTTCTTATTGAGGTGCTAGAGTATAAATTTTAGATATAAGTCCCTTTTCAGATGTCATTATGAAATATTTTTCCCAGTCTGTAGCTTTCCTTTTTACCCTTTTGAAGAAGTTTTTTTTATGTGCCTAGGGATTTGATTCTTAGAAAGTCCCATTCATCTATTTGTGATCTTTCATTTTTACCTCTTTTTATAACAATCTAAAGGAATGTTTTTTTTTAAACACCAAAATAATAAAAAGCCCCAACAAACTTGTTGAAACCAAGGAGATCACTTAATTGAATGTGCCTAACCTTATGATTTGGTACTTAAATTATCCTAAAATAAGTGGACTATTCTATTATTTTTGGAATGTATAGAAGGTAGCCAAAAGAAAGGAAGATCTTTATTCAGAGGACTTGACATAGTGACTACTGCAGTAGGCTCTAATGTGTCAGGAAGTGTGAGGATGGTGCAAGATCGGACAGAGTTCAGAACTGTTGTTCATAGGGTCGCTATGGGTAGTAGTCGATGTGACAGTGACTGACAACAGCAACAACTCTATTACCTAAGGCTCATGACTTATGAAGATATAGAGAATATCTGGACGTTTGTCATGAAACTTTGTTTCATATGGCATATAAATTTACCTTTTTACTCTTAATTTCCAAATCTAACATCTAATGTAATAGAAGTTGAGAAGAATAAGGTGTTTGGTCTGAAAAGGTGCAACCTAAGGTTGACTTTAAAATTAGGAAATAAAACCAACCATTTCCTTAGGAACAATTATAAATGTCAAAGCTCAAATTTCAAACTCATTTCCCTTAAGTTAAAACCAGCTCATAGTTTATCCTCCACTAAGTTTTTGTTTAGAGGCTGTAAATCACATAGGAGGAGATCTTCCATCATTCTCTCACTGATGTATTTGGGCCATAGGAGATAGCACACCTATGGCTTAGCAGTTCAACTTTCTCCTGTAGACTGCACAGCTAGAGGCAAAGGATAGAAAAAAGTATTAATTGAAGCTTAATTTTAGCATAGTAATACTTTAGCTGACTGTTGACAACTAGGGAAACAAACTTGCCATAATGGTTAACTTTTATCATTATACTTTTTAAAATAAGTCAAACTCCAAACCCACTTCTATGAAGTCCATTCTGGCTGAGGGCTCTTCACTGGCTTTCTGAGTCTATAAATCTTATGAGAGGAGACAGCGCATCCTTTTCATCCAGAACGATTGGTAAAATCAAACTCCATTCTTTCTTCATCCAATGCTATGACACTAGGGCTCCTTATTTTTCTGAAGAGCATATGAAGTGTATGCTATACTTAATTAAGAAGGGGAAAGTATGATTATTTTAAAAGTATAAGTATGGAAGCAAAAGTGGCAAGATTCATATAAAGCATAAAAGAAGCATTAAAGTAATAGAAAAATACTCTGGTTTGTTTTCAAATTGTCCCAGATTTAGCAAATTGTTAACAATTTATAGGAACTGATGTTTAAAACAAATTAGTACATATCAATGCTTGAAAATATAGTAGGGCCAAAATGCCAAGAACAGTGACAAAACACTCAGATTTTTATCTTTTTCCCATTGCAACTAGAAACAAGCCATAGTGTTCCCTGATTTGATGTCACATGAATAGGTGGTAGCTGGCATTTCACCCAAAGTCATTCATTTGTAATCAGTAGACATGAAACCTTATGTGACAGCTTTTAATTTAGCTTAATTTACTGTAACTCATATGTATTAATATCCTAGTAAGTTCCCCAGTGTCCCATATCTGGCAATATGAGTGTCTCATTTTCTCTGTGTGTGGGATTCCCTTGTGAAATAAATGAGCACTATCATGGAAAATATCAGGAAGGGAAGGAGTAGGAATTTATATATAAATCATACATATATAAATCATACATACACACATGTGCACATACAAACTCTCACAAGTTTGATGAGGTGATTTGGTCTTAGAAAAGTGATTAAAATGTGTTATAAGGTGTTGTCAAACAACAAGGACAACTACAACTCTAGACCACAGACCTAAGCTTATCCTATTAGGCACCATCCTCCAGCCTCATAGTCTTTGTCATGCTCAAGCCAGTGGCGGTAGTTGTTGAGTCAATCTAACTGCTGATTGTCTTCCTTTCTTGCTGACACTCTACTATGGACTGACCCCTCTGATAATATGCCCAAAGCATGTGAGGTGAAGTTTTACATCCTTGCCTCTAACCACCTTGGTTGCACTTCTTCCACCAAGACCCATTTTTTTTTGTTCTTTTGAATGGTTGCTTCTTGGTCTGTGTATAGGTTTTATACAAGCACAATTAAGTGTTTGGGGATTCCTATTATCCTCAAAGTTATTTATAATCTATAATCAGTCAAATGCCTTTGTATAATCAATACAACATGGTATCATCTTTCTGGTATTATCATGCTTTTGTTCCACAAGTTTAAATGATCATTACTTAGTAATTTATTAGTTAATTACTGGACTGCTAAGAAAATGAACAGGTTCATCCTAGAGAGGGTTAAACTGGGCTGCTCCTTGGAGGCAAGGATTCTGAAGCTTCATCTGACATACTTTGGACATGTTGCAAAGAGGGACAAGCCCTTGGAGAGAGATGTCATGCTTGGGAGTGTGGAGGGACAATGCAGGAGTGAAAGACCCTCTATGAGGGGGATTGATTCAGTGGCTGGAGTAATGGGGGTAGGTGTGTTGGAGACAGTGAGACTGGCACAGGACAGAGCAGAGTTTAGGGCTGTTGTACATAGGGTTGCTATGATTTGCAGATGATTCTATGGCACATAACAACAACAACAAAGTTAATTATTAATAATAATTCAAAGTGTGTAATTTTATACATTGCTGAATTTATAGTACCGTTATCAAATGAATAAAAAGAAGCTATGCATCTGAGGCAGGTGGTAGGTGTGTCAGAGACAGTAAGATTGGCAAATAAAGCAGGGTTTACATTTAAAGCTGTTGTACATAGAGTCTCTATGAGTTGTGGGCGACCCAACGGCACACAACAACAACAACATGCATCTGAGAGCTGGACAATGAATAAGGATGACGGCAGAAGAATTGATGCCTTTGAGCTGCAATCTTAGAGAAGAGCACTGAATATCCCACGGATGGACGAAGAACAAATACATCACGGAGAGGGTGTAGCTGGAGGGCTCTTTTGAGTCAAGGATGATGAGGTTTCACCTGACATACCTTAGGCATGTTGGTAGGAGGGGATATTCTCTGGAAAGGATATCTTGCTTGGAAGGGTGGAGGGTTGGTGAAGGAAAGGAAGAACCTCAACCTGGTGGATTGACATACTGACTGCTGTAATGGGGTTTAATGTACCAAGAAGTGTGAGAGTGACACAGGATAGGAAAAAGTTTAGATCTCTTTGTCAAGGTTGCTATGAGTCATACTCATCTCAACCCCACCTAACAACAACAATAACAATAACAAACAACAATTATGTTGAAAATTGAATGAGTATCATACTCGTTTTTCTTATTAAATTTTATTAACAGTATACACAGCTATTTATTAGATTCATACTATCTATATTCCACTGTGGTAAATATTGTCACAAGAATGAATAAATACACATCATTCACTAAAAATATCTACAAATGGTCATACACAGTTTCCCCCTTTGAGTCACTCCTTCTCTTTCCTTCGTTTTTCCTTTCTCCATTATTTCCTTCCCTGTCTCCTTTCAGTCTTCTTTCTAGATAACTTGTGAATTTTCACTTTATGCAGTTGTGGTGTCAAGGAATTATCACTCAAAATAGCTTTACGTTTGACTTTGCCACATGGATGTAAGGGGACATGAAAGTGGATTTTATTGGTCTTTTCTCAAAGTGCTTGGCTAGACTTGCCAATAAATTGAGCACATTCAGCAGCAGAAATTGGGAATCTCAAACTAGCAAAGAAGAAGCAGAGACTGCAGAGTACATATTCTTGGGAGCCAAGGATTCCTTTGCCACTCAAACTGGGGCCTACAGTAGCAGCAGCAGCAGCAGCCGCCACCACCACCACCACCACCACCACAGTAAAGAACCAGAGATGTTAACAAGAGACTACCACCCCACAGAATCAGATATAGGAGACTTCACCCAAATTTGTTGGAGGGCTGGAGGGCAGAGTGAGAGATGTCATAACTTACAGGACTAATAGCTTTGTAACTTTGGTCTAAAGGTGTGAAGATGAAGGCTGAGGTACCTGTGAGCATATTTTGGAAGCTATTTTGACTGAATGATGCATTCTGCTGTCGACCTAAATTATAGCCTTTTGGCTTCCCTAATAAACCTCTCGATCATGAGCATGGTCCATTGTGTTTGTTTGTAAGTCAATAAATTCAACAATCTAGAGGGGGCTGTAGATTATTTTCATTCATAAATACTTCTTCATATTTTAGTCTTAAATAGTTATCTAAAAGTATCATGTACAAGGATATATTCAGAAATTGTAAGGACTGTTTTGATCTACAGTTTACTCTGTGTGTGTGTGT
>NW_006399760.1:28709843-28730226 GCF_000299155.1 Elephantulus edwardii | reverse complement strand
TTATATATTTAATAATATATTATTCACCAAATCTACTCCCATCAAGTAGATTCTGACATATAGTAACACTACGAGACAGAAAACTACCCTACAGAGTTTCCAAAGCTGTAAATATATTTTTTTAAATTATAATTGTGATTTAAAAGAAAGTTTACAGAAAACTTGTATTTTCATTCATTCATTGTTGCATATTTTTATTTTAGCTTTCATTACATTTATTATTTTATATTCATTAATACGTTTTCTCAAAGCATTTTTTATATCAAATAACAAATCTGAATGTCATAATCTTCTCTCTCTCTCTTCTATTTTGGTTCAGTCTGCTACACATAGCTGATCCTTCATTTGGGTTTCTGAAGCTATAAATCACAGGGGAGGAGATTGTTTATCTTTTATATCAGTAGGCGGAGTACAACCACCAGAAAAGCAGGGAATGACTTAGCCTTGCAACTCTCTGTGTATTGTGTCACCAGAGCTCCTCTTTATAATCCTAATAGATGATGATGTTATTAAAGATTAAAATATATAACCTCTACTGTATAAATTCATGATGTATAATCTCTTATTTTGGTATAATAGGTGTTAATTTTGTAATTATTTTAGCTGGAATAGTATTTCTTATGTAGCATTTTACTAAACTAATATTAAAAGGTCTTACACTATTGAATTACATTTTAAGACTCCTTTATTGTAGCAAGTTGTACTGCTACCCTAAAAACTGCTCACCTCCAACAGTTTCAATCCAATTAGCTGCTCTAAAAGAGAAAGAGGAAGTCTCCTCCAAATGTGATTTACAACCTCAGAAGCCTGATGGAGGGTGAGTATGAGACAGAATCAACAGATGAACAACGAGTTTTTGCCCCTCTAACCTGTTGCAAATTTCTTCAGCATTGGTCTTATTATTCTAATATGCATTTCCATGTTTTCTTTAAGTACTGTCTTGTTTTAATTTTTTTTTAATCTCTTTACTAGTGTTTCATTTTTCTCTTCCATAGATTGTAACTTTTCAGTACCAATTCTTGGAACTCCAAGAATGTATACTTTTTCTGCCTTCTTGCCTCCAAGATATTAATTGGGTTCTTAATCTAATCTGCTTTTCTAGGATAAGGATAGTTTTCTAAGATATTTTTCCATAGTGTTTGATCCTGAATGCTGTTTCCTTGACATTATGTGGGTTTCTTCTTGGTATGCAGGAGGTAGCCTCTACAGTATTGATGTGAATAGCTACCAGCTCCTTATTTTTATAATAGATGTTTCCTAGTGCATTTTTTTCAGCAGGTTTCAAGTGCAGCAGTGGCCTGCATACTTCAGTGGGACACTCTTGGACTGAGTCAGAAAGTACAGTGTCAGCAGCTAAAGCTAGCAGTCTGACTTCAGGGCAGGAAGCCTGTGCATTCCTGGGCCTGGTGTTCGGTGTCAAGAGGTAGGTTCGCCAGTAGGGGCGGAAGTGGCCTGCCATTTCTGTTCGAGGCCTGTAAACTGTGTACTCCTGTGCCAGGCTAGGAGAGTAGGCTCAGCAGCAAAGGAAGAAGGCTAATTTCAGCCTGTGGAAAGCCTGTGGCCTTTGAACTTCTGGTCCTGGGAAGGGGCCAACAGTGAGAGTTTTTCATTAATATTTGCTTGAGTGTGTCACCAATTACAGTGGTGTCAGATACTTTGAAAATTGGCTTTTCTGCCCATTATGTTAATCCCCATTTTGAGGATGGTCTTTATCTACCTTAACTGCTGACAAATGGTCTTGCAAATCATTAACAGGTATGGGAGCAATAGAAGAGAATACTTTCCACTTTGTGAAAAATGGTGGTGGAGAGAAGATAAAGAGATTATAGCATTACCGGGAGGAGACCATTAGAAACTGTGAAGAGACTTAAAAGTTTTGCTTCTGGACAACTAAATGACGATCTGAATTGTGATTTCTAATGAGACAAAGCTCAGTGGATAAGTGAGGAAATCAGAGGTTTATTTGTGCTGCTGAACTTAACTTAGACTTTCACTTACTGACTGAGAAGCTGTCTGAACTAACTGAAAATGTGTTTTGATGTTAGTCTGTCTTGGGGTTGCTGTTCACTAAACCTTATCTTTCACTATGTGTTATCATTTGTCTTCCCCACTCCCAATCTATTTCTGTAGTAAATCCCATGACTGTGAGTAAAGTCTCTGAGTTCATTTATAATTAACATTGGACCCAGTGATTCAAAAAAATAGAAGGAGCATGGGAGTTGGCATGTCTGACAATGTACTATTTGTTTGGTACTATGTATATTATCAATGAAGGCACTTCATTTTAGGAAGCAGATAGAAGTCATACTTGTCCATCCCCACCTTGTAACTGTTCCTTTTACACTTAGTGTTAGAAGTGGTTAAATTCATTGCTCTAGACTCACAAATATGGTTTGGTTGTATAAATTTGGGGCTTAGGAAGATGGTTATTGTTTGTATCTACAAAGAGAAGAAAGACCAAAAGGTTACTTTTGCTGCTACTAACATTAAAAAAAAAAGAAAGAAAGAAAAAGTCGAGAAGCCTCTTTATGACTTGAGACAAAAGGGCAGAGAAGGACATCATGCTTGGAAGGGTGGAGGGACAGCACAGAAGAGCAAGACCCTAGATGTGATGGATTGACGCAGTAACTGGGGTAACGGGAGTAGGCGTGTTGGAGACAGTGCAATTGGCTCAGGATTTGGCAGGATTCAGAACTATTGTGCATAGGGTCACTATGAGTCACAGGCAACTTGATGGGACATTACAACAACAACATTGTAATTACAGGGAAGAATACAAATTAATTGGATATGAATTGGATATTTTAAAAAGGGAAGATTTGCCCTAAAATAATGCTTGTAGTATATAATTGAATTTGGGACAGAGTCTGGGCATTAGCCTAAGAAAGATTAAGCCCCACATGATACTTTGAAGAGAGTTATATTTAAAAGAAGACAAGTAGAAAGAGAGAGACTTTGCCAGCTGAGGCAAAGTAAAGATAATGCCCATCAGAGCCCCCTCTTCATGACTTGATATTATAGGAAGTTGATGAGTATGCTTAATTCCTGATGACCACCTGGGTATATCTGATGAATGGAAGGGGAAAGCATCAGAACACCCTTTCCAGGACTTAACATTAAAAGAAGCTAGTGAGCATGCTGAATTTGTGGTGACCATACGGTTCCACTTATGAGTAGAAGTGGGAGACACACAGTAATAAAGAGGCAGTCTGAGTTCAGATATGTTCCTCAACACTGTCCACTGAGTATGAAGAATGGATAAGTAAAGAAAGAGTTGCTGGTTTGTGGAGCAGGGAATCTTGAGGATTGATTTAGCTCATGTGGGGTAAGGTTGAATGAAGGGACAAGACCGTCTGAAACACAGGAAAAAGTGTGGATTCCTGAGTTTGTGGCTGATGCCATTTGGACCAAGCCTTGGATGGCTGGGGATGCATACCAGAACTTAAGCAGATGAAAAGAAAATGTTTCATTCTGTGAGCTAGTGTTGATTACTGTTACCTGAAGGTTTGCATGGACTTGACCATTGTTCATCAATGCAGAGCTCAAAGTTTCAACTTTAATAGAAAATTATTCAGAGAAGAAGACGTACTTGTTTCCTCACAATATTGGTTTGATAGGACTTGTACTTAGGTGCCGCTGAGTTGTAGATTACTCATAGCAACCCTATGAACAAAAGGCCTCAGCACTGTTCATACATAGAGTTTCTGGAGGCAAGCCATTTCGGAAGTGGATGCCGCTCCTGCTTCCAGGCTTGTTTTAGTTGGGAAGCTCCAGCAAACACTGTCCACCATGGGTACCCATTACCACATTTGGCACATCAGTGTCCCAGTGTTCAGCATCACAGTAACCACAAGTTACCTCTGTACAGCAATGCGAAGACCAGTGCTATACCACCTAGAAGATTGTTTGACAGGAAAACAATGTGATAGGACTAGGCAAATAAAAAATTTATATCTAAAATGGGGAGATTAATACATAACAAAAGAAACTCTGGCTTACATACTTCCGAGGATATAGATGATAGTAAAGCAAAAGTTGATCCTTCAGATGAGAGATAACGGCTAGAACAGCCAGGAGATTGGCTGTGTTGTCAGAAACCTTGAGAAAGGTCTTGTCTATCCAGAGGGCTTGTGTAAGCCCTCTTTGGGTCATGGTCTCCATCTATCTTAACTCTGGACACAGAGTCTTGAAAATCATTAGCAGCTCTGGGACCAATGTAAGAGAGTACTTTCCTCACTGTGGTAAATGGTGGTGGAGAGAGGGTGGAGAGATTGTGGTATTACAGTGACGAGTCTATGGGAAGACTGTAAAGAGACAGTGGCAAGATGTAACCCAACAGAGTCCTGGAGATTGAGCCTAAGTTAAAAGTTTTGCTTCTGTATGGCTGAATGAAGTGCTGACTCATGACTGCTATGAGAAAAATCTTATTGGACGATTGAGGAAATTAGAGGTTCCTTGTGTGGCAGAACTGAACCTAGACTTTCACTTGTTGACTGAGAAGTTTCTGAACTAGCTGAGGAATTGTGTCTTGATGCTAGTATGTCTTGGGGCTGCTCTTCACTAAATGTGGATTTTCACTATATGATATCCTGTCTTCTACACCCTCTAACCTATTTCCTTATTAAATCCTACAATTGAGAGTAAAGTCTGTAATCAATTTGCATCAAATGTTGGATAGAATGAATCAAAGAAAGGGGAAGGAGGAACATGGTATAGGTCAGCAGCATGTCTGACCATGTAGCTATTTGTTTGGTACTATGGATATTATTGATCGGGATAATTCTCCTTTATGAAGTCCAACTCAACTCAATGCCGTGAAGATACAACCAACTGGCAACTGACCCTCTAGCAGTTTTTCAGAGACTGTAAGGGAATAGGAAGAGATTACCCATTTTTCTCTGGTAGAGTAGCCAGCCAGTAGGGAGCTCTGGTGGCCTAATGGCAAGAAGGTTCACTGCAATCTCACAGGCACACCGCTTCAGGTGACCAATTGCTCCATCTTAGACAGATGGGCATCTCTTCCTGTGTGATTAACTGCCTCTGAAAACCTGCCAAAGGGCCAGCTATGGGTCAGTTTTGAATCTAGATTACATAACAACAACAGAGTAGTTGGTGGATTTGAAGTGTTATTGATAGCTCCTTAGTCACTAGATTTCCAGAGCTCCTATTGAACATGTATCTATTACATAACAAGAGCCAATTAATAGATTTTTCAAGTAAGAGGTCGCATATTGGAGACGTCTTATTATTGTCTCCCTTGTTTCATTTGGATCATACTCTGACTAATGTGAAATAATTTTGTATACTAAAATAAAACTCTGATAGGGTGCTATTCATTGCTTGCTCTCAGTTAAGTGATGCAAATTAGTAATGACAGAATAATAATCAGCAGTGGTTGTCCAACACTGTGTATATATTTTCACCATGAACACTGCTGATAAAATAACTATCTATATCTCCTTTTAGCGGTATGAGGGACATTGTAGGTGTGCATAGAGATTTTTCTTGCCAAATGAAAGATTTTTGTTTTGCAGTCCTTCATACACAGTATTGTATTTGAATCCTTTAGTGATTTTATTCTTCCTTGAGTTTACTAGACTTGTCTGTGCAGCAAAGGTTGGTTTTTTTTGGTTGTTGTTGTTGTTTTTCTGTTTTTTTGTTTGTTTGTTTTACTTTGTTTGGATTACTTAGCTGTCACTGACCCTGCAGTGGATTTTCAGAGTTAAACGCATGGAAGGAGATTGTTCAACCTTCTTTCACAGGGCAGCTAGTGGCCTCAAACCACGTAACTTTGACATTTCAGCACAGCTTCTTGCCACTAGGCTACCGGGGCTTCCATAGAGGGATAACTAAAGAAAGGAAGACTTAAGAGGAGATGGATTGACACAGTGACAGGGGTAAGAAGGGTAAACATGTCAGAACAGTGAAATTTGCGTCAGGATAGGGCAGAGTTCAGAACTATTGTACGTGGGGTTGCTATGAATCATAGGTTACTTGACAGTACATAGCAACAACAACATACATACAGTTTGCCTATACCAGCTGTATCCTGGAAGAAAGATGGTGAAATCTCCTCTTGTATGGTTTACAGCCTCTAAAAAAGTGCTAGAGGGTCAGCTATGAGTTGGTTCTGACTCAACAACACATAAGAATACACACACACACACACACTGTTGTTAAGTGTCGTTGAGTCATAGGAGGCAAGCTATTTTGAAAATGGATGCCACTCCTGCTTCCAAGCTTGTTTTAATCGGGAAGCTCCACCAAACACTGTCTACCATGGGTAACAATTCTCACATTTGACACATCAGTGTCACAGTGTTCAGCTTCACAGCCACCACAAATTATCTCTGTACAGCAAGTGGACAGACCAGGGCTATCTGACCTAGAAGAATGTTTGACCAAAAAAAAAGATGAGATGCACTGGAAAAGTCTGCAGTCAGGGACATCTCCAGATGTTGCTAGAGAGCAACAATGTCAGTCTGGCCATAGTCTTCACATTTACATGCTATGCATCAGAAAGATGGACAATGACTAGGGATGATAAAAGGAGAATTGATGCCTTTGAGCTATGGTGTTTCAGAAGAGTATTGAATATACTGTGGTCTGTTAAGAGAATAAAACAAGTTCAGCCTAGGGAGGGTGGAAACAGGCTGCTCCTTGGAGGCAAGGATTCTGAAGCTCCGTTGGACATACTTTGGACATGTTGCAAGGAGAGACCTATCCTTAGAGAGGGACATTATGCTTGGGAGCATGAAGGGACAGTGTAGATTGGGAAGGCCCTTGATGAAAGGGATCGATTCAGTCACTGGGGCAAATGGAGGTAGGTGTGTCAGACAGAGATGGTGAGGTTGGCTCAGGATAGGGCAGGGTTCAGAATTGTTGTACACAGGGTTGCTAGGAGTCACAGGTGACTCAATGACAACTCTCTCTCTCTCTCTCTCTCTCTCTATCTATCTATATATATAGTATTATGGGTTTATTGTTTAGAATGGTTTTCTAAGCCATCAACTTTGACCTTTTTTAGCACATGAATGGGTGGGAACTTGAAATAACTAATTATTACATGATTGGTCAGTTTTTACCACCCCACCAAGTTTAAATTGGACAAGTTTAGCAGCAAAGGTAAGAATCTCATTACTAGCGAGGAAAAGGAAGAAGATAATTCAGTGCACATCCTTTGGGGACAGAAATTCCTGTGCCAGTCAGACAATGATCTGCACAAAGACAGTAGCATATTCAACAGAGAACCAGAGATTGATATGAGATAGAGCAGACTTAAAACTGCTTACCCAAGAAGTAAGAGTGAAAGACTTTCACCAAAGCTTGCTGGAGAACTGAGAGGAGAAATTATAATTGACAGCAGTAAGGAAACATGTGACACTGAATTAAGCCATGAGGCGAAAGGCTAATTGGGCCTGTGAGTTACTTGGGAAGCTTCCCTGACTGAGAAATTGTATCTTGCTGCTAACCTGATATATAAACTATTGAATTCCCTAACAAATCCCATAACTACGTGTATGAAATCTAAAGTTCTTTGAGATCTCTGTGGCTATTGCAGCAGATTTCAGACCCAGTATTAATAGAAGTAGATATAGGAATGTGGTGGTCATGTTTCACCTTACTGGTTTGTGAAGTTAGTAGAGCCCAGAATGGGCTGTCCCCATGCCACCTATACTCTGTACAGAAAATTATGCCCAAATTTGAATAAAAGTATATATTGAATTTGAATACTTGCCTAAGGTCACTTTTTTCCTCTTCATTTTATGTGAACAATTAAAATTTCTACTTAAAGGTTTTGCTATCAAATGTTGTCTCTGATTCAAATAAAAAATTATGAGGTATGGCTTGAGGAAAATCTTAGCTTACTCAATTTTTATATTTAAATTTTGTTTTCAAGCAGACTCATTTGCTCTTTGTATTCAGTTTACATTGTTTGCAATGGTAAGTTGTGAATATTTTACTTCTTTGAATTTTGTCTTAGTAAGTGTAGTATTAGCCTTCAAGTTGGTTTTCTTAGCCATTAGGTAGCCCCCTCTGGTCTCCAGCTACCATAATTGTAGATATATGGTATTGCAAATCATCAACAGCTGTGGGACGAGAATAAGAGAAAGAGTGCTTCCCATACTATGCTGCAAACCTTGAAGTGAACAAGACTTGTGGCAGTAAGACTTGAGGGAACCTGGAAAAAAGACCTAGGTGAGAGTGAGACCTTAGTTGTGAAGAAACTGTGGCACTTCCATGGAGAAACTATGCCTGAGTGTGACCTAAGACTTCTTACATTTGTGCTAGATGCAGTTAATGGTTTTTGTTGTTCTTTATAGAGGCTTGAAGGAGAAACTGACTTATAACTGCTATGAGGCTAACAATGATGAATGATTTAAATTTGACTGCTGAACTGAAACCAGAGCCTGGACTAATTGAAGAATTGTGTCTTGGAACTTAGGCTAAAACTTGGACTTGGTTTGGGTTATAGAATTTTCCTCCTTTACTTTCCAACTTACTTTCCTAATAAACCTAAATCTCAGTATCACAACTGTGAGTCTGTAAGTCAATAATGAATAAATGGACATCTTGCTATTGATGAGGCTCTAGAGACACCATGGAGCTGGACTACAGGCTCTTTATCAGCTTTCTTCTTTGGGACAGTGGGGGGCTATGGTATTCTTAATCCCTCTGGCCTTTACAAAGGGCTATTCATGACCTCCATATTTTGTTTTCAGTCCTTCAGACAGAAAGGTAAACTTAGCTTGACAGATACCTTGCTTACTTTTATGCATTATTCCCTTATTTACACACAATGCGACCAAATTTAGGTAGATTTGCTTGGCTTCACAATCAACACTCTTTGTACCAGCTGTAAGGAAATAAAAAGACTAACTGAACTAGGGAAGTTGGCTCTCAGGGACCTCTCCAAAGTGCTAAAGAATAATTATATCAGTCTAGGGACTAAGGTGCAACTCATCCAAGCCATGGTCTTCTCCATTACTTGCAATGCATCGGAGAGCTGATCAATGACTAAAGAAGACAGAAGAAAAATCTATGCTTTTGAGCTGTGGTGCTAAAGAAGAGTATTGAACATACCATGGACTGCCAAGAGAAGAAACAGGGTATTGAACATACCATGGACTGCCGAGGGAACAAATAGGTCTGTCTTGGAAAGGATGAAGCCATGTTTCTCTGTGGAGGCAAAAGTTTGGAAACTCCATCTCACGTATTTTGTGCATGTGGCCAGATTGAACCAGTCCTTGGAGAAGGACATCATGCTTGGAAAAGTGGAGGGACAGATCAGAAGAGGAAGATTCTAGATGAGATGGGTTGACTTAGCAACTGGGACAATATGATTAGGTATATCAGAATCAGTGAGACTGGCTCAGGATAGGGCAGGGTTCAGAGCTGTTTACATAGGGTCACTATGAGTCAAAGGTAACGATGATCTATAATAACAGCAATAACATTAACTATTTTAAAGGCTAATTAAGCTACTTTTTTCCTAGATAAATCTTCACTAAATTACAAAATTAACACTCTCTAGATAGTAAACTTCCATATAAGAAGAAATCTATATGATCTTTTACAGACCGCATATTATAGAACTCACAAATAAAAATTTACAAATAGAAATAAAGAACCTTAAAGAGTAAGGTGTTAATACGGAAGCCCCTAAGGTATCATATTTGTTGGTATCTGGTTTCATGGTGTGTGTGTGTATCTATATTCATGAGGTTGAACAGCAATGGAAGTGCTGTAGTGATGTTAGTATGGTAACTATGAAAAAGATGATTTTGAGAAAACATTGAAAAGTACGTCTTTATATTTTACAGAATAGCAGGTTTAATTTAGATTAAAAGCTACCAAAGGAATTGTGATCATGATATAAGTGTTTAAAGCAGTAATTTCTGGAACAATAACTATTTAAGTTCATCTCATTCACATCCAAGTTTGTTAAGAATAAGCTAAAATAATAGTATATTTGATTTGTAAAATAGGAAAAATACATATTACACAAAAGGAAGCTGGGTGGTATAGTCCTTAAGGTTCTTTACTGGTAGCCAAAACATTAATGATTTGAATCTACCATATGCTTTGCGGGAGGAAAAAAATGTCAGTCTGTCCCTGTAAAGATTTACAGCTTTGGAAGTTGTATGTGGCAATCTACTCAGTTCTATTGGTTTGCTGTAAGTTCTAATTGATTCAGTGACAGTGGGTAGCTATATAAACATACATAAAACTTAAAAAGATTTAAGTATCAGGTTTCCAGGTAGGTAGGATTTATTCCAAACCAAAAAAACCCAAAAAAACCCAAAATCCACTTAAGTAGAGAAATTATTAACAGCAAAATAAACCATAATTTAGTTTATAATGAAACAAGGCACAGAGAGAATGTCAAATGGGAGTTTCAGGGAGATTAGATGTAATATAATATTGATAAAACTATTAATTTTTTTTAAAAAGGAGTTGAATAATAGCATCTCCCCCCTGACTTTGACTATACTAACAAGCTAAGTATATTTGAAAATTTTAAAATCATATTAGCAAATATATTCCAAATAGGCACCTTTACTTTGTCTCTTTCCATGTTCGACTTTGAATATATTATCCTTTATTAGCTAATCCAATTTATAATCTAATGATTATTTTAATAGCATTCAGTTTCTTCCTATGCATAGTGCGGCTGCTACATGCTTTCAATATTCTTCTTAATCATCCAGTTAGTGCTTAATTATTCATTAATTCTTAATTTATTTTTATAAAATTCAGAAAAGGCAACTTTCACTTAAAGTTTTGAAGAAAGACAATTTACTTCTGTCACTCTCACTACCTAGTCTTTCTTTGTCCCACAGAGCGTCATTTTTATCTTCCCCCACCCTAATGTTTAAGAGTCAAGTCCTAGGTGGCCAAAAACACCTTTATATATTATTTTAAATGGTCCTAAAATTTTGCAAAGATCATAAACACATGGAGAGAAGCAGGAAGGAAAAAATAGCTATAATTATTAAACATTACAAGTAAAAAGCAAGACATCTCTTTCATTTCAAAATTCCAAGGAACAACTTTGTGCTTTATGAACTGACATTGATGTGTGGAAAATATAATTGCTTAGAAGTTTCAGAATTCATAATAGGTTTCAGGCCAACAGCTTCCAGATTAAATATGTGTGGTATCAAGGCTTTATTGTTCAAAATGGCTTTCTTTTTTTTTTTTTATTTAGAGAATACTTTATTAGTTTCTGTAATCAAACCCATGTAGATAAGACCTTACATATTTAATACAGTGCGTTACCCCTAAAATGGCTTTCTTAACCATTGACTTTGACTAAACATGTGGATGAGTGGGCATATGCTAATGTTGTTCTTGTTATGTGTTATTGAGTTGCTCACGACTCATAGCAACCCTACAACAGTTCTGAACCCTGCTCTATCCTGTGCCAACCTTCTTATCTCTGACACACCTACTCTCATTACCCCAGTCACTGAGTCAATCCATTTCATTCAAGGTCTTCCTTTCTTGAGCAGTCCCTTCACACTTCCAAGTATCATGTCCCTCTCAAGGACTAGTCCCTCCTTTCAATATGCCCATAGTATGTCAGTTGAAGCTTCAGAATCCTTTCCTCCAAGGAGCAGACCAGTGTCACCCTCTCCAGGCCAAAGTTGTTTGTTGTCCTAGCAGTCCATGGTATTATTCAATATGCTTCTCCAGCACCACAGCTCAAAGGCATCAATTCTCCTTTTATCGTTTCTAGTCACTGTCCAGCTTTCTGACTCATAGTAAGTGATTGTGAAGACTATGGTCTGCATCAAGTTCACCTTAGTCTCCAGAATGAACTTGTTGCTTTTCAGTACTTTGGAAAGGTCCCTGACAGCAGATTTCTCCAATGCAATTTGTCTTTTGATTTCCTGACTGCTGGTATCAAGACTGTGGAGCCAAGCAAACTGAAGCTGTTAACAGTCTCAAGCTCTTCACCATCTATCATGATGCTTCCAATTGGTCCAGTGGTGAGAATCTTTGTTTTCTTGATGTTGAGCTTCAATCCATATGTAAGGCTGCAAAAAATGCTTCAGGTCCTCTTCAGTTTCAGCAAGCAAGGTTGTGTCATCTGCATAATGCAGATTGTTGATCAGTCTTCCTTCAATCCTGATGCCACATTCCTCCTCATAGAACTCAGCCTCTCTGTTCTGCATATAGATTGAAAATGATGGAGATAGGACACATCCCTGTGTACACCCTTCCCAATTTTGAACAATACAGTGTTTCCTTGTTTCACATAAACACAATCAAGTGTTCTGGGATTCCCATTCTTCTTAGTATCAGCTTAATAGGGTGTGTTATTCTATCCACAGAGGATTGGCTTGTCTAGCGATAAAATTGAGTGGATTCTGAAACAGATTTTGAGAATCTCACTACTAGCAAAGAATTAGAGAATGCAGCACACCTTTCAGGGACAGAGATTCTTGCAACAGCTAAACTTGTAGGAAAGCAGAAGTAGCCACAACAGAGAACCAGAGACTTGACATGAAACAGAGTTCATCTTGAGACTGCTACTTCACAGAACCAGAGGTGGGAATCATTGGCCAAGTTTGTTGGAGGACTGGAAAGTGGGAGGGAATCCATACTTGGCAAGACTAAAAGCTTTGTAACACTGGCTAAAGACATGAGGGTGAAGACATAAAGGCCTGTGAGCATGCTTCAAAAGTTGTCCATTCTGGGAAATTGTATCTTGTTATTAAATGAAATTGTATTCTATTAACTTCTCTAATAAAGCTCATACTATTGAGTATAGTTCCATATGCTCTGTGAGCTATTACAACAGAAATTGGAACCAATATAGCAGTAAGATTTGTGTTGGAATTAGTAGAAAGTGGTGCAGGAATTTGGGAGACATGTCTGACTTCATGGGAACTGGTTTTTGTCATGTATGATGATGATGATGGTTATGATGATGGGAGCATTTCCTTTTGTCTATATAGTAGAGCTCAGATATAGCCTTCCCCATGCTTCCCTTGTTTCTTTTACAATCCATCAACAGAAAGTCCTTTAATAAAACGAATCTGTATTTATTGAAGTTATTTTCAGTTTAGAAATACTACATTCTCTAATTACAGTTATAGATGTAAATTGGTTTTGAAATAAGAAATATATCAGCTTATTTCTGTAAGCTAACAGTAGCATATTTTGCTACTATATTATCATAATTAAACTTTTCTATATAGGTCCTATGAACAGCAATCAGTTAATATGGGCTTGATCAAGCTAGAGTTTGGCAGTTTAAATGCAGGGTACTGCATTTAAAAATTTCTTCATCTTATGAACTGACATAATACAAGTTGGTTGACCTTTAGGCCTGAGATCTTTGGTCAGGCCATTGATAAAGTTCAGTGGCTAAGAAAGAGGTCAGTGATTACTATTTATAATTTGTTTCCTGATAATTTTATCATGCACATGCACTCTGAGGCCATGAGTTGTAGTTCATAAATTGAAACAAATGAATAAAAAATATGTTCAGTGAATTCTGTCAACTTTCAAAGTACTGAGATATTTATTATATTTGGCTAAATGAGTATGCATTATTAGTATTTGGTATGCATTAACTATAAATAAGAAAATGAATGATAACAAAATATATTAAAAGTCAATCTATGAATTTTCATATCTGACTATAAATATTATACTAATGAATTTAAAAAGCTGCCACAATATAATGAGGGGCTATTTTCATATTTGTTGAGTTAATTTTCATGTGATTTGGATTTATACCTTCTGAGTGTTATCTCTTCTGTTTCATATTATTCAAGTTGTTAAACAATTTATTTTATCATGCCATATTTCATGCAAGATATTTTTGTATTAGTTTTTAGACTTCTGGTTACTTTTAAAATTAACTCAATTGTATAAAAAACAAGCACTTAATTGGTAACCTAAATCTGAACAGTTGTAACCCAGAATCCTGAAAAATCTATGGGGGAGTTCTGTTCTGTCTTATAGGATCTCTGTGAGTAGTTAGAAGATGAATGCTTTCAACAAAATGGATTGACTTGGTCATTACAACAATGAATTCAAGCACAGCATATATTGTGAAGATGGCATAGGATTAGGCATCGTTTTGTTCTATTGTACATAGGATGACTATGACTTGGAGTTGACTTGATGGCACATAACAACATGAGTTTGGGTAGGATTGACTGAAATGAAGTGGCATCCACTTTACCTCTGGATACCCTATGAACCTGGAGAAAGAATGAAAGTCATGCAAGTATTGAGGACTTTCATTCATAAGTTCGTTATGAGTCACCTACGACTTGATGGCCCTTAAAAACAACAACAACAACAACTAGGTTACTTACATTTATGCCACTATTGCAATAATATCTATTACTATCTTTTGTATCTCTCTGTCTGTAAATTCTAGTAGTATTTTTATGGCAAAATGTTTTATTTACAAATCTATTTGGAATAGTTTGTTTTTTTCCTTGTATATTGTGTTTTATATTTAAATAAGAAATTTCTCATAGTATGTGATTTTAAAAAGTACTTTATGAAAGTATAACCACAAAAAAAGTCTATATACCTTAAGCATTAAGAAAAATTAAATAATTCTTTAAATTTAAAAATAAATATTCCTTAGATAGACTATGTTTCAATAATTTTGGCTGGTAATTAAGAGGAGCCATCATGCTTGGCAAAAAAAGATCAGTGAAAGTGAGGAAGACTCTTGATGAGATAAATTAACATAGTGGCTGCAACAATGGGTTCAAACATAACAGTGAATGTGAATATGATTCAGGATTGGACAGTTTACTCTGTTATACATATAATTCCTATCAGTAGAAACCATTGAGATAGCACAATAAGAATTGCAAATATAGTAAAATAAGACGTTAAAATAATCCTGAAAATGTTTTCTTTATTTTTAGTGGGTTTTTAAAATAGGATTCTCTATTAATACTGATGAAATAAAGTTGTTTCTTGACCTAAAGGTAATCAAATTGAGAACAACAAATGAAGGCAAAAGATCAGAAATAGAATTTTCAGGGAGAGCACATAGGAAGAGAAACTTTCTTTGGGATTCTACTTTTGTAAAGCTGAAAGTATGTGATAGCACAGAGCAAATAACATAAAACCTTTAAAGTATATATGTGTCAAGATTGGTCAATATTTGATGTTAAATTTGGAACAGATATAACATTCATTATTGAGTATCATTCTTTGTCATGTTCCTGTGTTTTCATAAGGTGAGGTCTATATTTGGCTTAAATGAGACGTGTTTAGATGCCTCCAAATTTCATATTATAATATTAATCCTGACCTATTAAAGTAATGAAGGGGACTCTGGTGGCCTAGTGATAATGAAGTTACACTGTCAACCCTAAAACACTGAATTTGAATCTATCAGCATCTCCGCAGGACAAAGATGGACAATCACCTTCTTTGTTATTTTAAACCTCTGAAAATATATTGGTTATGTATCAATATCATAACATACCAATGTTAAGAAAAGCAAATGATTATGGGGATTGGAGTGGGCCATGTGTATCATAAAATTATGCTAAACCTGTCAGAAAAGGTGAATCTAATTGGATAATTTTTATGAAAGAAAGTAGTGTGGGAGAGAAATGTAACATAAGATGATCAGCTTTATTTGATAGAATTTTTCACAGTATTAAAGAGTGTTTTGGTTATAAAACCAAGTGAGATCACACTAGTGGGAAGGCAAAATGATTTTGTTCTCAAAAATAAAATGGATTTTCTTTAATCCTACTAATCCTATTGTAGCTGTGTACCAATTGGAGGAGAGTATTTTAACCTCTCCAAAATATAGTTTCTCATGAGTATATCTGGACTAATAAAAAAGTTTATTTGAGAATTAAGTAGATCATCCAGGCAAAACAGCATGATGACTGGTTTACAATAAAAATTAAAAATGAAATTAAAAAGAAAGGGCTGTTTTCAAATTGACCTGTTTCATAACAACCCAAAGATTGCCAGAGTAAGACTGTGTTCCATCAGGTTTTCAATAAATGTGTTTTCAGAATAAGACCAGCAGGTTTTTCTTTAAAGGCAGCTCTGGATGATCTGGAAATTCAGATTTTGATTAATTTTTTATCTTGAAACACCCAGGAACTTCTTGTGTTCAGTAGTTGTTAGTTACTTACACTAAGTGAGATTTAGAATGCTAGAATCTGTGCTACAATCCCAAAAGCACGCAGTTCAAACTCACCAGTTGCTCCTCAAGAGGATGGACAGTCTTCTTCCTTTCTATTTACTGCCATCATCAGAGGAAAAACTAAGAACAAGTTAAGAAGCCCTTGTCTATGGTATTTTGAAAACTCCAGTGTGCCTGATTCAGGCATGGTCTTTTCAATCACTTGCTAGGCATCTGAGAGCTGAACAGTGAGTAAGGATGAGAAAGAATAATTGATTCTTTTGAGTTGTAGTGGTGGAGAAGAGTACTGAATATTACATGGACAGCCAAACGAACAAACAGATATGTCTTAGAAAGAGTGTAACCACAGTGTTCCATGGAGACAAGGATGGCAAAGCTTTATCTCTTATATTTGGACATGCTACTAGGAGAGGTTGTTCTTTGGAAAGAGACATCAAACTAAGAAAGATTAAGGTTCAGTGAAAGAGAAGAAGAACCTCAACCAATGGATTGACATTGTGGCTGCAGAAATGGGTTTAAGCATGTCAGAAATGATGAGGGTAACTTAAAATAGGACAGGATTTAGACCTGTTGTTCATAAGGTCTCAATGAGTCCTACTCTACACAAGAGCACCTAACAAAAATAACAAAGTCTAAGGCATTAAATAGCTTGGAAGGAGGAGTGGCATCCACTTCTGTATTAGCTTGCCTCCAGAAACCCTATGAACCTGGAGAGAGACTGAAAGACACCCAAGCATTGAGGACTTTACTTCACGGGATCACTATGAGTGGCCTACAACTTGAAGGCACTTAACAACAGCAACAGTGGCATGAATAAACATACAGATATAACCAAAACCGTAAAATCAGGAGAGAATAAAATTGACAAATAGTACTTTCTAAATATAAAATCCTAGTGTGAATCAAATTTTTTTCCAACAGGAAAAAAAGGTTCTTTTTGTTACTTAGACTATATGTCTAAGTATCTTCTACCATGCTACTTCACTTAATGATTTAGTTAAAGAAAACAGCTTATTTACTGACTCTTTATAATTTTTTATTTATAGGAAATATTATATATTTGTATACATTTAGATTACAAAATACGACCCCAAATTAGAAGAGGAAAACTACACAATCATGACTTTCTAAAAGGAAACCTTTTTCATCTATCACAAGATTTAATAAAAAATAAAGATAAACTGCAAATTGAGGACAAAGTGTTTGGCAATGAGATATCTAACAAAAGACTAATCTCTAAAATTTATACTAAACTCTAATACGGCAAGAAGAAAAAAATAAAAGCCAAAGAACAATACACTAAAGGAGAATTCAAATTGCAAACAAACATATAAAGAAATGGTCGAATTACTCTTTGTTTGGTCATGTTGTTTGTCCATTATGGTGAACAGAAATGAACTCAGGGCTGACATGACAGCCAATTTTCAGAGGCAATATATTACAGAGGACAAATTGTATATCTTTTCCCCACTGGCTAGCTGATGGATTTGAACTGCCTGCCTTTAAATTGGCAGTGCAATTTCTTATCCATCAGGCAACCTGGGCTCTTGTTATACATTGTTGTTGTCTGGTGCCATGGAGCGGGCTATGACTCATAGTGACCCTGTGAACATGGATCTGAATCCTGTCCTATTCTGTGCCATTGTGACAGTCACTGTATCAGTCCACCTGATTAAGGATCTTCCTCTCCTTCACCAACTCTCCACCCTTCCAAACATCATGTTGCTCTTCAAGGAATAGCCACGCCTAGCAACATGCCTGAAGTATGGGAGGTGAAGCCTCTTCATCCTTGCTTCCAAAGGGCACTCTTTTTGCATCCTCTCCAAAATATATTTGTTCTTTTGGCAGTCTGTGGGATATTCAGTGCTCTTCTGCAACATCACAGTTCAAAGGCATTAATCCTTCTGTCATACTTATTCATTGTCCAGCTCTCAGATGAAAGTGATAAAAAAAAAAACCAAACCTGAATCAGATGCATGTTAGTTCTCAAACTGAAACTCCTCAGTAATTTGGAGAGGTCCCTAACTGCAGACTTTCCCCAATGCTATTTTCTGATTTTCTGACTGATTGTTGGTAACAAGGATGTTAATTGTTGATCCAAGTAAGATAAAGTTGTTGAGAGTTTCAATCTTTTCTCTATCATAATGTTGCCTATTGGTCCAGTGGTAAGAATATCTGTTTGCTTGACATTAAGATGCAATCCATATTGAAGGCTATACTCTTTGATCTTCTGCAATAAGTGCTTCAAGTCCTCCTCACTTTCAGCAAGGTTGTGTCATCTGCCTAACTAAGGTTACTGATGAATCTTCCTCCGACCTTGATGCCACATCCTTCTTTAAAGAGTCTGTTACTGTTGATGATGTTATGTGCCATCAAGTCATTGTGACCTTACGTACAGCAGTTCTGAATCCTGCCCTGTCCTGAGTCAGTCTCACTAATTCTGACACAACTACTCTCATTGCCCATTGCTATATAAATCCATCTCATCTGGGTTCTTTCTCTTCTGCACTGACCCTTCATCCTTCCAATCATGATGTCCTTCTCCAAGGACCAGTTTATCCTAGCCACATGCTTAGAGTATGTGAGAGCTTCAGAATCCTAGCCTCTAAGGAGAATCTTGATTTCACCCTCTCCAAGAAAGACCTATTTGTTTTCTTGGCAGTCCATGGTTTTTATAAAATTCTGTTCAGACACCATAATTTGAAGACATCAATTCTTTTTCTGTCATCTTTAGTCATTGTCTTGTTCTCTGATGCATAGCAAGTAATTGCAAAAGACCATGGCCTGGATTATACTCACCTTAGTCTCTAGATTAATATCATTGCTTTCCAGTACTCTAAAGAGGTCCCTGACAGCATATTTTTCCCAGTGCAATTTGTCTTTTTATTTCCTGACTGCTGATGCAGTGAGTGTTGATTTTGGAGCCTATAACCTGTATTTGTTAACAGTCTCAATTTCTTCTTGACCTATCATGATGCTGCCAATTGTCTCAGTGGTGAGAATCTTTGTCTTCTTGAGGTCATACTTCAATCCATATTGAAGACTATAATTTTTTACCTTCTGCAGCAAACACTAGGTCCTCCTTAGTTTCAGCAAGCAAGTTTGTATCATCTATATAATGGAGGTTGTTGATGAGTCTTCCTCCAATCTTTATGCCACACTCCTCCTCATAGCTCCCTGCTTCCTCAGTGATCTGTTCTGCATATAGATTTAAAAAGGTTTGGAGACCGAATGCATCTCTGATGCACTCCTTTCCTGATTTTGAACCATGTAGTGTTTCCCTTCTCCGTTCTGAGTATTGTTTCCTCGTACACGTTTCTTATAAGTCCAATCAAGTGTTCTGGGATTCCCATTTTCCTCAAGGTAAGACATAGTTTGTTGTGATCCACACAGTCAAATGCCTTTGTACAGTCAGTAAAACACAGGTAGACATTCCTCTGGTACTTTGCTTTCTTTCAAGATCCATCTGATATTGGCTATAATGTCTCTATTGCTACAACTTCTTCTAAATCCAGTTTGTATTTCTGGGAGTTCTCTGTCAATGTACTGTTCCAGTAATTTTTGGAAAATATTCAGCACGATTTTGCTAGTGTGTTTGATAATTTTCACTCCTTTTTCTTGGAAAGAGGAATAAATATAGATCTCTTCCAGTTAGCTGGCCAGGTGTTGAAATATGTCTATTGGTATTCCATCAATTTCTGGGGCTTTGGTTTTTGCCAAGTCCTTCCTCCTTCATCACCATTACCTCTTGATTGTATGTTTTTGGGTTTTTTTAAATTCTTCTGTGTCAGCCAATTCTTTTGGTGCAATGACTCTATATACTCCTTTCATCTTCTTTTAATGCTTCCTGGATCATTCACTATTCTGCCCATAGTATCTTTAAGCATTCCAACTGGTGGCTAATCAGAACTGGCTTCGACAAGCACTGTGGCAATTGGACAATTAAAACAGACATTTGGGCATTTAGGTTGTTTCCAACTCCAACCTAAATGCCCATCAACAAACGAATGGGTAGAGAAGCTGTGGTATATTCACTCAATGGAATACTATGCTGCATTGAAAAACAGGGAACTCATGCAATATTATTCAAAATGGGTGACCCTGGAGCCCATTATGCTGACCGAAGTATCTCAGTCACAAAGGGACAAATGCTATATGGTGCCACTGTTGTAGAATGAGGCTGGCATTGGGGTGGGGGTAAGACTGAGAAAAACTGGATGA
>NW_006399760.1:28706695-28709743 GCF_000299155.1 Elephantulus edwardii | reverse complement strand
GCCATTGAGTTGCTTTCAACTCATAGCGACCTTATGTACAAGAGCCCTAAACCCTGCTCTTATAATGTTCCAACCTCACCATCTCCGACACACTCATTCCCACCACTCCAATCACAGAACGGACTGATCTCATTGAGGGTCTTCCTCTTCTGCGCTGTCCCTCCACTCTCCTAAACTTGATGTCCTTCTCCAAGGACCAGTCCCTCCTTGCAATATGCCCAAAGTATGTCAGAAGAAGCTTCAGAATCATTGATTCCAAGGAGCATTCTGGCTTCACCCTCTCCAGAACAAACCTGTTTGTTCTCCTAGCAGTCCATAGTATATTCAACACTCTTCTCCAGCACCACAGCTCAAATACATAAATTCTCTTTCTATCCTCTCCAGTCAATGTCCAACTCTCCGATGCATAGTATGTAATTGAGAAGACTATGTCTTGGATCAGGCGCACCATAGTCTCCAGCCTGATGTTGTTGCTCTTCAATACTGTTGAGAGTTCCCTGACAGCTGATTTACCCAATGCAATTAGTCTTTTGATTTCCTAGCTGCGGTTACCGAGAGTGTTGACTGTAGAGCCAAGCAAACTAAAACTGTTAACTCTCTCAATCTCTTCACCATCCATACTGATGCTGCCCGTTGGCCCAGTGGTGAGAATCTTTGTCTTCTTGATGTTTAGCTTCAATCCATAATGAAGGCTGCAGATCTTGACCTTCTGCAGCAATCACTTCAGGTCCTCCTCAGTTTCAGCAAGCAGGGTTGTGTCTTCTTCTGCACAACGTAGGTTGTTGATGACTCTTCCACCAATCCTGATGCCACATTCCTCCTTGTACAGCCCAGAGTCTCAGATGATCTGTTCTGCATACAGATTGAAAAGGTATGCAGACAAAATACATCCCTGATGGCCCCTCTTCTTTATTTTAAACTATATAGTGTCTCATTGCTCTGTTCTGACGATTGACTCTGGGTCCAAGTATAGGTTTCACATAAGCATAATCAAATGTTCTGGGATTCCCTTTCTTCTCAGAGTCATCCACAGCTTGTTGTGATCCATACAGTCAAAAGCCTTTGCATAGTTAATGAAGCACAGATAGACATTCCTCTGGTATTCTCTGCTTTCTGCCAAGATCCATCTAACATTATCTAGAATATCCCTAGTACCACGACCTCTTCTACATTCAGCCTGCACATCTGGAAGTTCTCTGTTGACATTTTGTTCCAAATATTTTTGGATAATTTTCAGCAGAATCTTGCTTGCATGTGATATTAATGATATTGTTTGATAATTTCCACAGTCTGTTGGGTCATCTTTCTTTGGAATGGGAACAAATATCGATCTTTTCCAGTCAGTTGGCCAGCTGGCTGTCCTGATTTCTTGGCACAACTTAGTGAGCACATCCAGTGCAGGGTCTGTTTGTTGAAAGATGTCAACTGGTATGCCATCAACTCCTGGAGTCTTGTTTTTGCCAATTCCTTCAGAGCAACTTGAACTTCCTCCTTCATCACCATAGGCTCTTGCTCATATGTTATTTCATGAAATTCTTCTGTGTCAGCCAATTCCATCTGATACAGTGACTCTGTGTACTACTTCCATCTTCTTTTAATGCTTCCTGGATCATTTAACATTCTACCCAAAGTATCCTTAAGTATTGCCACCTGTGACTTGAATTTGTTTTTCAAAATCTGGTGTTAAGGACAACTTCAAAGCTCAAAAGAGCTAGCAAGTCAGTTTAAAGTCTAAGGGGTACCTGATCCAAGCCATGGTCTTTTAAGTTGCTTTTTATGCATGTGAAAGTTGGACAATTAACAAAGATTACTGAAGAAGGATTTCTGCAAAAAACAATTCTGTCTTGGAGTAAGTTTAACCAAGGTATTCCTTAGACACAAGGATAGTGAATCTTCATCTCACATAGGGGGTATGTTGTTGAAATAGCTAGTTCTTGAAAAGGGATACTGTGCTGATAAAAAGTGAAGAGTCAGACTTAGAAAACTAGCCTCTCGAGGAGATGGATCAGCACAGTGACAATAGCAATGGGCTCGAGCATGGTGAGGATATTGAGGAGGTTGCAGAATAAGGCAAGGTACAGCTGTATTTTTTATAGTGTCTCTATGATTTGTTGTTGTCTAGATAGCCCATAATAATAACAAGGAAACTCCTTGACATTGAATTAACAATTCTGGTACATAGAAACTGTATAGGACAGAGAAAAACCACCCCATGGGGTGTCTAAATCTGTACATTTTTAAGAGAGCAGACTATCCCATTCTTCTTATCCTGCAGATAAGCTGGTGGGTTCAAACTGCCAATCTTTTGGTTAGCAGCAGGATATAATAGCCACTTAATCATTGTATGCGCAGAAACACTACTTACAGCAATTCTCTGGGTGTCTCATCAGCAAATTTGACAAAATTAGTGAATATATAAACACTGGCAACAATTAAAATAGCAGTGCGTGTTTGAAATGCATGGAGACAAACCCCTCTGGTGTTGCGGTGTACAGCACTGCTAACTTTCTGGCTGAGCCTCTGATTATCAGAATCAGTCAGCCCCTCCAGAGCACAAAGACAGCTAGTTTACTGCTCTGCTATTTACAGCCTCTGAGAGACTAAAGGAGGTTGCGAAGAGTTGGGCCCAACTCTACAGCAATGATTTGAGAGTTTTAATTATGTCATAATGACAGCTGTGTTCAAAGTGCTTTAGAAGATAGCATATATTTCAGTTTTGTTGCTATACTGATATAAATAGCTGGGTAGGTAAATATATATAAATAAACATAAATATAAAAATTAGAAAGAAAGAAAGATAGATAGATAGATAGATAGATAGATAGATAGATAGATAGATAGATAGATTTGGTGGCCTAGTGGCAAGAAGCCATGCTGTAATCCCAAAGACACATGGTTTGAGGCTACCAGCTGCTCTACAGGAGAAAGATAGACAATCTCCTCTCATGCAATTAACTAATTGCCTCTGAAAACCCACCGGAGATAGAGTAGATGATAGATAGATAGATAGATAGATAGATAGATAGATAGATAGATAGATAGATAGAT
>NW_006399760.1:28701679-28706595 GCF_000299155.1 Elephantulus edwardii | reverse complement strand
AAAACTAATAAAATTTAATAATAATTTTTTAAAAAATGTTCTTTAGTTCCTTCAGCTTAAGAAATACTGAGTGAGTTGGAGTCTTGATTTTCTCACCCCAGCTCCTTGCACATTTCTTTATAATACTTGGCCTTGTCTTTCCTTTTCGTTGCCCTTTGAAATATTCTTTTCAGCTCCTTAACTTCTTGATCTTCCATTTGCTTTGGCTTCTTGGCACTCTAGTGCAATATTCAGAGTCTCTTCTGACATCCATTTTGGTCTTTTCTTCTTCTTCCTTCTTTGTAATGACTTTTTATATTCTTTATGAACGATATTCTTGGTATCTTCCCACAGATTTTTAGATTCTCAAATAATTTTCTCAGGATACAGACTGAATAGATATGGAGACAGAATAAAACCCTGATGTACTTACTCCCTTCTGAATTTTAAACCATGCAATGTTTCCCTGCTCTGTTCACACAACCTGATCTAGGTATAGGTTTCACATGAGTACAATTAAGTACTCCAGGATTCTCATTCTTTTCAATTATTATTCACTGGCAAGTTGCAAATCAAAGCAACAATGTAATATTATCCTACCCTAGTGATAATAATAGTTTAATAAGGTAGTAAACAAATGCTAATGTGATTGTGGGGTGCTTAGAACTCCCACACACTCTTGGTGGGACTGAAAAAAAATACTCAGAAACTATAGAAAGCAGTTTTGTTTTTCCCTAGAATATTGGAAAAAGAAACACCATTTGATCAAACCATCACTCTATAAGGTATGTATCCTAAAGAAATAATAGTTGCAACACAAACAGCCATATGTATAAATGATAGCAAAGAAATGAAAACACCCAATATCTGTTAATAGAAGAACAGATAGAGAAACTGTGAAACATTCACACAATGAAGTATTATGAAACACTGAAAAAATTTAAAAATGTGAAATATTGCATAATAGCATAACATTAATAAATCTAGAATGTATTATGCTGAAGTAAATGAGTCACAAAATTCCAAAAATTATGTAAAACTACCATTTTTAAAAGCTAAAAGAAGTTTGTACATAGACTAATTCTTAGTTGGTTACTAGAGATGGGAAAGGGAAAAAGGAAGTAAAATGAATATGTGTTTTACTGGACACATTTTAAGATGAGTGAATAGACTATGGGGTTGATAAACACCATATCATAAAACAAAGAAAAATACAGATAGATACAAAAGGTATGGAGTTTATCTTTCAATATGACTTCTCAAGGAATTATTGGACTTTGTTATGTAGATAGGCAAAACTATGAGAATGAGTGTGTTGGCCAATCCACAAAGGGATTGGCTATCTACCATTCCACCAGAGGATTAACCATTCTCAAGAATCTACAAGGGAATTGGATAGTCTCACCAAGAAATTGGACAGCTCTAAACACAGAGATAGATCTTACCCCACCAATGAAAAGCAAAGAGACCTCTTGTCACCACCAGCAAAGAAAATTTACTACCAGGAAATGTTATGTGAGATGAAAACTGAGGAGGGGGAAGGGAAATGGTGAACACATATTGGCAGGACTGAGAACTTTGTTGGACAACTTGAAGTGGATGTGGGGAGCCAATATTGGTAGAACGGAGAACTTTCTAAAAAAAAATAAATGTTGAGAGAGCCAATATTGGCAAGACTGAGAACCTTTCATGAAAATTTGGGGAGAGGGTAATAATATTGGCAGGACTGAGAACTTGGGAATCACTGGCCTGAAGGCTTGGGGCAGAAGGGCCTATGTGCACATTTCAAGAGCTATCTTGACTGTATTCTGTTATTAATCTGGATTATAATCTTTTGACTTCTCAGTACAGTCTATGAGCTATCACATTGGATTTTGGTCCCATAAAAGCATTCAAATTGGTGTTGATATGAGTAGAAAAAAGTACAGGAGTTTGGGGTATATGTCTGACCTCATGTAAATTGGTTTTGTGCTTTTGATGCTGTTTATGTCTCCATAAAAAGTTTTCCTTTGTGAATTGGTAAAGGTCAGATAAGACCATTGCCATATGGCCTTTGAATGCATGGTATTCTCAGATGCATAGTAACACCCTTGACACCTTTAATCAGTCAGACAATCAGGAAACATATTGCATTGAGAAAGTCTGCAGTTAGGGACCTCTACAAATTACTGAGGAGTAATGATATTAATCTGAGTGTGTCTGATTCAGGTCATAGTCTTTCTGATAACTTGTTATGCATTTGAAAGCTGGACAATGAGTAAGGAAAACAGAGGAAGAATTGATGCCTTTGAGTGGTGGTGTTGAAGAACACAGAATATAACAGACTGTGAAAAGAACAAACAAACAAATATGTCTTAGAGAGACTGAAACCAGAGTACTCTTTGGAGGCAAAGATGATGAGTTTTCGCCTCACATACTTCAGGCATGTTGCTTGGAGAGGGTATTCCTTGAAGAGGTATATAATGCTTAGAAAGATAGAAGGTTAGTGAAGTAGAGAAAGACTCTTAACCAGGTCAATTGATACAGTGACTCTCACAATGAATTATAGTGTGGCAGGAAGTATGCAGATGGCAGGAGATACAACAGAGTTCAGATCTGTTGTTCATAGGGTCTCTATGGGTTGTACTTGACTCAGTGGCAGCTAACAATATAAAAATAACAATGTACTTTGAAGAAATATTTATTTCCTCTTTTCTCTTAGTTACTTCGTCATTCTCAAAAAAGGTAGTTTATATAAATAAAAGAAAAAGGTCATTGTAAAGATTAGAAAGAAAAAAAAAAGACCAAAATGAGTGTCAGAAGAGATTCTGAAACTTGCACTGGAACACAAAGACCAAAGAATTATAACAAAACATACTAAGAGCTGGAGATATAAAGTGAAAAGGCAGAATACACTTAGCGTTTCTCAAGCTGAAAGAATTGAAGAACAAATGCACAGCTCAAGTTGCAATACTGAATGAGTCTATGGACAAAACCTTGATGATGTGGAAAGCATCAAAAGAAAATAGAAGGAATACACAGTTACTGTACCAAAAAGAATTGGCTGACACTGTACCATTTCAGGAAGCAGCACATTCTCAATAACCAATGGTAATGAAGGAAAAACTTCAAACTGCACTGAAGACATTGGCAAAAGTGGCAAGAATTCATAGAGAAATTGGGATGTTCAATAAACAGATGCATGTCTGGATGTGCTAACTACCAAAAAATTTGTACCTGAACAACCGAATGAGAGAGATTCATATTTGTTTCCATTAAAAAAATTATTCAATGGCATTTGAAATGATTAATCTTATTATTATCACATACCATCCTATCTTGTTGAAAGTTATTAAAGGCAACTGGAACAGTACATCAAGAGAGAACCACCAGAAACACACTCTGGATCTCAAAGAGATATTTTCATGAAGTTTATAATTACTAATGTCTGAGGGATCCTGGTTGAATGCAGAAAATATCAGAAAAAAGTTTACTTGCATTTTATTGACCATGCAAAATCTTTTTACTGCATGGATCATAACAACTTATGGATAACATTTCGAAGAATTGGAATTCTAGAACATTTAATTGTGCTCATGAGAAACCAATACATAGACCAAGAAACAGGTTTTGTTTTAATGATTTTAATGAACATTTACAGAGACTCTGGATTTTCATCCATTCATTATTGCATTTTTCTCCTCCTTACCCCTCCCCTAGTTCACTCTTCTCTTTGAAAAGTAAAAGGAAAATTCTTTCATTGTTGTAAAATCCTCCCCCCAATACACTCCACTATGCAGCCTTCATTCTAGACTCTTGTCACGACCATAATACCCAATCACGCACAGTTTTTAAACAGCTCTCTCCCTCATCTGTTTCAATGCAGTATACATAATTTATCCAATCTTTCTCAGTCTCACCTCAACCCTGATGTTAGCCCCGTTCTACAACGGTAGCACTATGCAGTGTTTGTCCTTTTGTGACTGAGATATTTCAGTTAACATAATGTCCTCCAGGGTCACCCATTTTGAATAACATTGCATGAATTCTTTGTTTTTCAATTCAGCATAGTATTCCATTGTGTGAATATAGCACAGCTTCTCTATCTATTCATTTGTTGATGGCACTTAGGTTGTTATCATTAGGACTTCCAATACCATATTGAATAGGAGAGGTGATAGTGGACATCCTTGCCTAGTTCTTGTTCTCAACAGAAATGCCTTTGATTTCTCTCCATTGAGAACATTATTTGCTCTTGAGTTTGCATATATACGTTTTACTATGTTGAAGAAATTCCCCTCCAATCTTATTTTGCTGAGTGTTTTAATCAGGAAAGGGTGTTGAAATTTATCAGAGGCCTTTTCTACATCAATTGATAGGACCATGTGGTTCTTGTTCTTTCCTTTGTTAATGTGATGAATTACATGGATTGTTTTTCTTATGTTGAACTATCCCTGCATACCTGTTATGAATCCCACTTGGTCAAGAAACAGTTTTAAGAACAAATTGTACAGAACAAGGAACAATACTTGATTTAAAATGATGAAAGCTGTGTGTCAGGGATGCATCCTTTCTCCATACATCCTCAATCTGTATGTGGAAAAAATAATTTGAGAAGCTTGACTCTTCTTAGATGGTGGCAAAAAGATTAAAGGAAGAATGCAAATGACAACCTTGCTTGCAGAAAATGAGGAATACATGAAGCACTTCCTGAAGAAGATCAAAGGCTACAGCCTTCAAAAAGATTACATCTCAACACCAAGGAGAAAAAAGTCCTCACCATTGGACCAATAGGCACCATCCTCACAGAGAAAAGTCTAAAGTTGTCAATAATTTCTTTTTAACTTGGATCCACAATCAACACCCATGGAAGTAGCAGTAGAGAAATCAAAAGATATATTGTTGTTGTTGGTATGTGCCATTGAGTTGCTTTCAACTCATAGCGACCTTATGTACAA
>NW_006399760.1:28699797-28700515 GCF_000299155.1 Elephantulus edwardii | reverse complement strand
AATTGTCTGTCTTTTTCCCTTAAAGTGATGGATTCAAACTGCCTGCATTGGATTGACAGTGCAATTTCTTACCCATTAGACCACCAGTTTCTTAACCTAATCATATCAGTACTATGTTAAGTATAGGGTAGATGTTTTATGAAACTTTAAATGATCTAATATAGGGTAGATGTTTTATGAAACTTTAAATGATCTAATAGTAATTGTTTTGTAAACTAATTTTCAAAATTTTTCTATTTTAACTTGGAATATATAACCTGAAAAAATACTGTTAAAAAAAAAACAAATAGCAAAAATCTTCACAGTGATATTTAAGTAGAACATTTGCTGTATTTCCACTGCATTAATACAGTGTCCTATAGAGAAATCAAGGGGTTCTGGTGGAATAGTGCATAAAATGCTGTGCTACTAACCCAAAGATTTAGCACTTCAAATCCACTAGCCACTCCACTGGAGAATGATGGGAAGTCTTCTCCTGTTAAGATTTATAGCCTTGCAACCTCCAGTGAAGGGTGGATCTCAAAAATATGTGAAGTCCATTTAATAAATATTTTAATACTTAAATTAACAGTCTATAGGTCAAGATAGGAAACAGCCATCACGTTGTCATCAAGCATTTTATAATGCATATAGAGGTGATAGTTTTTTCTATTAATTATAAGAATAAGGTCAGTATCATAAAAATAATTGAAGTGACAGTACTTGAAGTAGAAGTTGT
>NW_006399760.1:28687614-28699697 GCF_000299155.1 Elephantulus edwardii | reverse complement strand
GATAGATAGATAGATAGATAGATAGATAGATAGATAGATAGATAGAAAGATAATTTTGTTGGAACATCAGAAAAAAATTTTAGTCATTTTAATGTCTCTTACCCCTTGTGACATTGCAACTCCCTAAAGACACCACTGACCCCAAATAATTGAAAATACGGAATCAAACGTAAGCTTACACAGCAAAGTTTAAAGCATCATTATTCGCAATAGGCAAAATGAAAATGTTTAGATGAATGCAAAGACAAAAGTGGTATAAAGAGGTATGGAAAAACAAATCTCCTTTTGGCAGACAATTAAGTCGCTTTCATTTTTGTTCCTCATAACAGGTAATACTGCAATGAGTATTCTTATATAGAAATCTCTTATTTGCAATAGAAATTTTATGATTAAGGTGATAAATATTTTGATGAGATATGGCTTAGTGGTAAGAAACTGTGCTACAATCCCAAAGGCATGCTCTTTGAACCAATCAGCTGCTATTCAGGACAAGTAGGGACAATCTCTTCCCTTACAATTTACTTTTTATGAAATGAGCTGGAAGGTCCATTGTGGGTAATTCTGACTTGAGGGCACACTAATAACAACATCTCCAAATCACCCTCACTAAGGATTGCTGCAGATATTTCACCATCAAAAAGATATTTCACATTTACTCATGCTCTCACTAACTTTGTATTATTCAATGTGTACTTTGGAGATCTCATATGCCATTTTAATTAGCATCATTTACATATGCATGAACACAATCATCTTTTCATGTATGTTCGTGATTAGAGTTTCTGAAGCACACTAGGTCAGTTCCTTTCTTCCGTATGATTATATCAAGGTTTCTTTTCCTCTCAAACATGCTCCCAAAGTTTACTTTTTTAATGCTTTCCACATCTCATTTTTTTGAAACTATAGACCAACTCATAGGGAACTCTCAATGGGTTTTCTGAGGCTGTAAATCCCATGGGCATATGTTGTCCATTTTCCTCCCATGGAGCAGCTGGTTGGTTCGAACTGCTCACATTTTGGTTGGGAGTACAACTCTATTGTCCATTGGGTCACTAGATCTCTTTCATTGAAAGTTATCTAGTCTTAAAAATTAAGACTTAATTTTTCTGATCACAAATTTTCTGGGTATAACTTGTTTGTGTGTTTATGTGTATGGGTGTGAGCTCCAGTATATCATTTCTTTCACTCCTGCTTAATCTATTCTGGAGCTCAACTTGTTAAAAAGTGCTGAAATGATTTGCATTGTAAGTTTTGTGTATGCCCGTATGCCCTCCATTTCCAAAAGATTCTTATTTTTTCTTTATCCAGTCTTGTAGCATTAAAGATAAAACTCTTAACACTTAACTTTTAATTATTCTACAATTTTAATGATTTTTTACATCCCTTCTACATTTTGCTTTAGTTACTCTGTTTAGCAAAGTCTTTTAAAGTTTTATATTTTTAACTAGTTGTGCTCAGACATTAGCTTCCTTTAAAATGTGCTTGGGAAAGGAATATGTGTTTATTATATTTTGTTTTGCATGAGTATCTCCCTCCTTTATTTTCTCTTGTTCTTTTTTTCTCTCTCTCTTTCTCTAGCCTTAGGGGAGGTGGGACCAGAAAGCAAGAGGAGAAAGGTAATTGACCCCTTGCCCAACTTGTTCTGTTTGGTGAGGTTGTACCACATTGCCCTTGTGAGCTTTACAGTAAAAGCCAAACAGAGGTCTGGGGTAGAGGGAATAACCATGTTAGGATCAAAGGCCTAATTGTCTGTTTCTTGAAGTTAGGGTTATTGGCAGCTGCCATTATACCATCCATGCTGCTGTCACCCAGCACAGCCAACCGGCATGCACTAATTGCAGTGGCCTTTTCATCAAGTAAGATCATCCCACTAAACACAAAGAGCTGTCTCTCCATTAGCACAGACAGAAGCCAGCTAGATCAGCTGGGCTCCTTGAGTATGATTGGACTGTCATATTGTTATGATTTGTTCAAGTTTAGAGCATTTAGCAGATACCCTTTGCACCTCTCTTTGTACCTGAATACTATAACCTGACTGCCCCTATCATTTAAGAGGGTACTATAGCTTTTCAAAGTTCAGCAGCGCACAATTGCAGGCAGGCAACTGGTTTCTGACAAGAGATCAATACTGTCCTTCCAAACGCTGGAGTCAAGCTGCTGGGTCTGTCAGAGGGATGTGTGCTGTAATTGGATCATGGATGCTGCGAGTCATCCGAGTTTCCCTTCAGCACTGTCACAGCTGTCAGATGTCATCCCTTTGTACAGCTGTCACTGCGGGAGGGTTGGGGCTCTTTTTCCGTTCTAACCCAATGCAAATGTCCACTTAGCAGATGAATATTGAAGATATTAGACACTTCTTTATGCCTTTATGCAAAATAAAGATCTGTGTCATCTGTGAATTTCATGGAAATAAGTTGCAATTTATTCACTGTGAGAAAAGTGAAGTGAAGCCTGTAAAAATGAGAAATTATTTGGTTCAGGCTATTAAAAAAAAGGAATATTTTATAGAATAAACAATATACCAATTTTTTTTCTTGAGATGGAAAAACTAATACTGTGAAGTAGTTAGAGTGAATATCTTATATTTAGAAAATACACACACACACACACACACACACAGAGACACACACATATGCTTAACTATTTTTTTCATCCATCTTTTTAAAAGAGATTCAACTACTGAGTAGATTTAGGCTCTACAGACTATTTGATGTCACCAAAAAATAAGATCCTAATATCTGTTTGAAGTAGTAACATATTAAAACTTAAAAATCACAGTCTTTATTTTAGTCAAATCAAGAACTTTAAAGAAAGTTTTTAAGAGATAGAAGACATTCTTAATTAAAATATGAGTTTGATATGTTTTATCTAAAGATTCTTTATCTTCTAATTATATTCCAAATGGGATAGGAATATATACTGATAGCAAAAGAAAATTTATGTCCAATGATCAGCATCTCTTTAATGTGGACCATTTTGCTTTTGCTTAAGTTAAAAAGGTGTCATTCAAATATCAAGACACTGTTTTGTCACCGGTGTATTGGTTTTTAATGTAATAAGTGATTTAAGGTGATGCTGTATAATTTAAATCATATGCATTTGCAACTTAGAGAAAATGAAATAATAGTTACTTATGTGGCCTTGGTGAAAGTATTCTTAACTCAGGAACTTTTATAGCATTTCGTTGAATCCATGGGTTTCTTTCAACCCTTGTAGAACAAAGTACAATCTTAATTTTTCTTCTTTATACCATTTTCTTCTTGTCTCCCTAAGCTGATATCAGAATTGTTTTTGGATGGCCGACAGGGTAATTTCTGATCTGGGTGGCTGACTTCCTTTTTCTTGAGGTCTAGACCACACACCACCTTCTCTGTCAAACAGGCAGCTTGCGCTGGTCCCACTGACAGAGTAGCATGAACCTTATTTTCCAATATCTGACCTTCGCGTCCTGTCATCTACCAGGGGACTCACTGGGTCAGCCCTGCAAATATACAAACTTCTTTCTTCCATGTGGCATTATGAGGTGACCTCATTTGCTCAAGTTTTTTTGAAGCATAAAATTAGTAGCTGCCAAAATAAAACCACAGACACTTGGATCACATTGTGAGTTTGTTGAGAGAGAATAGGACTTATATAACAGTTCAACACAACCAAAACTTCTATTTTAAAGATGAGATCTTTGAAAATATTAGAACATATGATAATCAAAACAATAAATACTGTTGTTTCCTTTGCTTCATTTAACATTTTTCTTTTTTCAAAATGCTTGTAGGTTTATAAGAGGTAGGAAAAGCATCCTCGAGAAATTAAAAGGTTTGAAAACTCATATAAAGTCATTGAGTAATCAATAACTAATTGACTATCACTAGTTTAGTAGAATGATTCTTCAATGATTGCTATGGCAGAAGATACAGGAATAATGAAATAAAACATTTAAACTTAGTTCCTTAACATTATTCTCCTGCGATGATAACTTGGAACTTTATGTGCAACTCAATTGACTTAAATATGCACCCTTCAGAACCAACCCCCCACACTTCAACATGGTTTATGGTGAATTGCATCAGAGGTCCAAAACAGTCTTTTCTACAATCGTGTTAATAAGGATGTCACATGACCACACTCAGAAGTATACATCAAAGGTAGATTAAAGGTTGGTTAAGCACCAAACCATGTTCCATATGTAAATTTATAGCAATGATGTGCTGTAGAAAGATAGCTTACCCTCCATTTCTCTGCTACTAAATAAAATTAAAAATTCACAACTCCGGTTTATGGGATTTTAAATGAATTTGATCTCTCTTTTGGGCAGGGCAAATAAGTGTTTTGTGATGTATTATTTTATAAAAAAAAAAAAGACCATCGTTCTGGCTCATTTAATTTTGCGAGTGAATGATCTAAGATTAACTACAGACTAGTCAGTGCAGTTTAAAAGCTGAAAGCAATTTTCAGCCATAGATGGTAATGCCACATTCAGTCCACAACCGAATGACTCTAAATGACTAAGCTGCGAGGTCTTTGTATATGACCACAGGGCCTGATAAAGCCATAGGAACACAGTAAAAGCACAAAAATAGTTCCAATTTATTTGGTGCCATCACCTTAATGAGATTAATACAGACGTGTTCATGTGCCTAATTGGTGATTTTGTTTTAACTGGTAATGAAGGATTAAAACTTCAGGCAACAGGCTGCTTGCTAGAGAGGAGATGTAAGGGGGAAAAGTTTTTAATTATAAAAGAAAGCCATTGAAATACACCACTGTAAAGTTAATAATGACTTTTTTTAAAAAAAGAAATAAATTGAACTGATTAAAATGTGTATTCTGTATAGGTCTGGCAATTTTGTGAAAAGGGTAATTTTATGAGCAATACCACATAGTGTTTTTATTTACCAGTAGGTCCTTTGGTATACAAACCTACAGAACCACCACTCTTGCTGAGGAGTTCAAACTAAAAAGCATTGGCCCTCAGGCTACTGTGAAATTTCAAGTCTGTAATAATTTATATTTTAATTAATTACTACAACTGGATGACCTACTAGTGCCAGCTGCCCTACTAAATCCCACAAGCATCCTAGTAAAGCAAAGCCTCATTGGGAAAACTTCACCTATGACTTGCAATGGGTTTATGTCCCTCAAAGTTTCGTTGTAACGGTTTAAATGCTAACACTATTAAGTGTGCTGCCAATACACAAACACTCGGCCTAAGTCATTAAAATTTAATTATAAGGGGACAGCTGAGCCCAGTTTGAGTTCTGAATCTGAAAAATCTTGTTTGAAAAAAATAATAAAAACAAAACCACCCAATCGAACCTGTCAGCATCTGCATCTACTAGCCTAGAGGACCATATTGAAATAAAATTGCATGTTTCATCAGAGTTCACTACGTTCCTAGTCCTAACATTAAAACAGACTCTGATTACTCCTCATCTATCATAACTGTAAAATGGACCATTGTTTTTCCTGGTCGTTGTGAGTAGTTAGTATAACCTGTAAAGGAAGGTCTGTGCCCAGCATGCTGATTTTTGTCTTTCAGAACAAAAACAAAATAGAAAAATAAAAGTAACTGCATTCTTCTACTTAGCAATCACATAAAGCATTATGACATAGGTTATTATTCTCTCCTCAAAACTTTGCCCAGTGCTAACTACTGTGGCTTTGTGATTAGAGATTGAGTACTGAAATGCAAGAATTTGGTCTTTGATCTTCTATTATGAACCACTTTTAAAGGACTCTGGGTAAGGATACTGTGCACTGTAAGATGCTACCTTCCCAGAGAATGAAGACAGAAATATATTTTACATTTCTTGTCAGATTGAACTTTAAGACATCCTGACTGCTTTCTCTATAATTTAAACATCACAGCCAAAATGGCAACATGCTTTGTTCAGTTCCAGTTGTGTGGAGTTTTAGTGCTTCATTGATTCAGAGGAAGGCTGAGGCTGGCACGGGGAGCAGGGCGAGAGAATCACACTCTCACTGCAGCATGTCAAGCCATTATATCAGGGACCAGAATGTCACTGTGGTCTCAATGGTTCGTCAGCTGAAGGATATGGTTAACAAATGTAAAACCAAACTTCAGAGGAGCTGGTTTTCTGTGCTAAGTGATCTGTATTCCCTCTGAATTTACTTTCCCCTAACCCCGTGAAATTAACAGTACTTTCTGACATTCGACCCCCTGACCTCACACATAATAAGAATTTAAAAAGCACCATGCATGAGTGTGTCTCTGTAATGCAAAACTGGAAAAAATGACCATGTCACAGTTTTATTATACAAAACCTTCTCAATCTCCATTGCATGCTTCATATATGAGTGCTCAGTTTAAAGTTATTATAAAGAAAAACACAATTTTAAGACTAATAATTCACTGTTCGTGACTTTTATAGACAATAAATTGTAGCAAATACGTATTGCTACCAAGAAGCTTTGTACTCCATTAATGCAGATATTTACCAAGATAAGTGTTAAAAATAGTCTGCTGGAAGACTCCTAGAGTTCAAAGGAAGGGGCTTCCAGGGAGCCGGTTTCCAAGGGTGCAAGTGCATGCACATTGTGTAGGTCTCCAGGTTTAAGAGGCAGAAGCAGAAAAGTGTTCTGTGGAAATGATTTTGCAGTTATCAGGCTCAGGGGATGACAGCATACAAGAGTAAGAACAAGGTGCTATGTGGCTTTTTCTTCACTGTGAAGTAAAGATTGGCAGCTGGAAGTAAGGCTTACAGACAGACCTGCACACAAGACCTCTTCACCTAGAACTCATAATCACTACTCAAAAGAAAACGCATTTACCAGGGAAAAGCGGCTGTAGCCATCAGAAGTGTGCTTAAAACACCACTTAAATATCACTTTATATGCTATTACTTGCAAACTGTGGCTTCGTATTAAATTATACTTGCATAGGCTTTTGCTTAGGTGCTGATAATGCTTTTGAGGTTGCATTGGTGAAGAAGAATTTAGGCTGCTTTACAAGAGACGTGACCAGAATATTCCATGCCGCTGACAGTGACAGGGTGAAAAATTGCAGAACTGTACTTTCTTTCCCCATATAGATTGTAATTTTAATTGTCATTGTGGCCCTTCTGTTTTAATTATGGGACTTCTTTGATATATACCAGGACATCGTATTGAATGAAAATATGGTGCTATAATAGTCTCTTTATAATTAATGACCACATGTAGATCTTGGTGCATAAAAGGGAAGGAATAAATGAACAATTTATTTAACTAGGTTTTGGATTTCTTTCTATCTTCCAGTGAATATAAAATGATCTCAGAGCTTCTGAGAATGTTTGATGTAAGAACTGCACAGAATATCTAATAAAATTACACTAGGGTGGATTACAAAACATACTAGGTTTTAAAATGTTCTACTGACAAATAATAAAATATATATTTTTATCACACTATGCTTTAAACATTTTATTTTAAAGAAAGGAGCTCTTAAATGTATATGCAAGTGTATTTCAAATGTACCTCAAACAGATTTTCCTTGTGATGCAACTCTTTTTTAACAGGTAAAACGAAGGTTCAGGAGGGAGACCTTTGAAACTTGATTTATCTGGTCATTTCAAACTGCAAATAAAAATTCTCTCTGAACTTTTGCTTTCAAAATACAACAGATCTGTGCTGCATTTTCCCTGTGTAGGGAGAATTAATTTTTCTCAGTTACAGCTACTAAACGGAAACTATTTTCCTACAGACCGAAAAGAAGAAGTCCATTCATATGCAACACAACCCCCATGAAAACTACTCAGAGGAAATGGAAAATACTGCAAAAGGCTTAACATTGTTCTCACAACTATCACTTAACAGGCTTCGCATATAAGAGCACTGTGACATAAACATGCTGGGCTCATATACATTTCAAGAGAGCCAGACCTCTATGGATTTCTGGAAAGCAGACCTATTTGTCCAGAGTCTGTCACTGTAAAACAGAAAAATGCCCCCTGACAAGCTTCTGCTAATTTTATTGTGGCACGGAGTCCTGTGCATACATCCTCCACAGTATGACTGCAGTTCAATTGCAGAGCAGGATGAAATTGGATCGGCAGAGACAGGGACTACCCTGGGGTCAGCTGTGACCATGCCACTTCCATGTGATGTCTAGTTGGGGTGATGGTGTGTAAATAAACGTAGAGAATTGCAAATCTTGTCATGGCCACGCGGAACAGCTCAAGCATTTAAAGATGGTTGCCTGCAAACCTAACTGGAAGGTGGTTGCGCTGCGTGGTGGCTGAGGAAATAGCCAATTCCTTGCCGGAGTCTTCTCCTTCTTGACATATCTGAAGCACTGACCCAGCACTATGTTGCTGAAGGGATTAATCACTAAATTGTTCCTCATCCTTGTGGAAAGTAGAGAAACAAACTAATCATATTTGAATATTATTTCTTTAAAGCTGTTGTGCTGATCCCAAGGATACTTCGAATTTATATTAGCCTACTTTGATTTATTTTTTAAAAAAGACGTCTTAATGTCCTACTGTTTATTGGATTTACCACATTAAAGTTCTATGAGTTCTTGTCATTATTATGAACTTTCCTAATGTTAGAAAATAAAATATTGTAGAATTCACATTTTCTGCTTATGAGTATAATTTTATTTAAATACTACTTACAGTACTCATTAAAATATACTTAGGTTTTCCTACCTTCAACCAATAAGATGTATTTTTTAACCAGTTTTACATTTAAACATATCTGTTTTTCTGTTACTTTTTCCACATGACAATTACCTTTCATTACAAATTTATAAAATCATTTACATTTTAGCAGTTTAAATGTTTCTGCTGACATTTTGTAACTATTACCCTCTTCTAGAATGGCATATGTTCAGGCAGTTAATAAAAAATTAAATGGAATAGCACTAGACAAGGTGAAGCATTGTATCAGAGTGTTCTCCACATTTCTGCAAATACCATCTTTGTGTTGCAAACTGTGAAGTGAGGTTAGGGCTGTGCCAATATGTGTATTTGTCACAACTGTCACAGAGACCGTGAACTAGCCAATCATACAGCCCTTAATTAGACAGTTATATTTTGCTTTTTAGAAATTATCCTCATATAAAATGGTGTCTGAAATTCAAGAGAGGTGCTAAGAGCTAAGAGGGCAAAAAATGCCAGCAAGAACAACACTCTAATTCTTTTGAAGAAGATTTATTAACTGGTGTACGACATCTTAAATACAGAAATAAAATATGCAATTTAAAGGGAATTTTTTTATTTAGTAGGAAATGAAGCTGTTTTAAAGATTGTTTTAATAAAGATAGACTGAACTGAACATTACTCTGCTTATGTATTAATTTAAAAATTGTAAAGAAATTACATTATACATTTTTAAAAATCCATAAAATAAATACTCAAGTAGTGAGTACATCATAGATGTGTTATTCTTTATGTATGGCTAAGATTGTGAGATTGGTTTTATTTTAAAATTCCATTTAAAATCTTTGTTTCTAATTATTTTTATAAGAAATCATTTATGCTCTAAAATACAGAAATAGAACTACGTAGCATAGAGTGTTTAAAAAAATGAATCTATTATTCTTTATCTTTACGGTATATTGAAAGTATATTGAAGTATATTGAAACTCTTGCCATATTTTAAAATATGATTTTAACTTTTATGGCATATTGATGCATATGTACAAAGTTTTACGGAGAATAAAAAAAATAATCAGTTAAATGTTGTTCCTACAATTATTTTATCCTTTCCTTTGTCTGTGAAAATGCACATTAATAATTATCTTTTCTTTGTTTTCTCTCCATTTTTACATTTTGAAAAGAATAAACTGAAATTAACCATATCTTTTAAGTAATAAGTACTCCAGCATACTTGGTAATATTTGTTAGTAATGGTATCTTTATTTTCTAATCCTACATGCAAGTAAAAGAAACACCATAGAGTTTGTAAATAATTTTAAAACTTATCCATAACCTTCCTTAATTTTGTTTGGTTTTCATATGATTTCTAAAGTCATCATTCTTTTAAGTGTATCTCAACAAGAATAAATAGCTGCATTTTAGATTCCTTGAAACTGAAGGCAGGAATATCCCAACTACTTACTGCACAACAACACAAACATCCCCTTATAAGAAATTAATAATAAACTTTAATTCAGATGGGTCAAGATTGGTTTATTTATTTGTTTTGAGCAGTGGAAATTTTACATGTTTTTATGAACAAAATTTCTTTTCTAATTTGGGGTAACTTGCATGGTTCATCCCATTTTAAATCTTTATTCAATAGGCATATCATAGAAGTTTTAACAGTCATAGCAGATTAACCTTGCCTGTGCTTTTAGAGGCTACTCATCTGATGAATTTACATGCAGCTGGATGAAAATGCTATTTGGAGAGAGATTGAGAGTTTATTTGATTAAATCCCTTTCTCCACTACCTTGACCTCTTTCTTGTGAAATAATCAGAACTGTTTAGCAAGAATATTCAGGCATTAATAATGAATTGCTTTTGAGCTGGTTTCTTCTGCACTGCAACAAACCCATTGGTGTCTCTGCTTTTTCAATTTTTAAATCATGCTTTATTTAATGAGCACTATGATTGGAAATAGTGGAAAATACCACTTGAAGAAGTCTTATTTTATAATCCTCAGTTCATTTTATTGTGGTAGGCCTTATTTTGCTGTTTGTAGTACGAATTGCTATCATTTTTATCTTCTTAGCTGCCCAGGCCCTCTCCCTACAAAGCTGTAAGAAGATTGATGTTTCAGGCAGGACTAAATACTTCATTGTGATTGGATAGTTACACTATTTATCCTCACCAACCATAACTATAGTGTTGAGAGTTCTTAGCAAGTGTTCAAATAGTTATTAAGAAGATTTTATATTTTTATATTGTCTTGCATAGTGTCACTGCCAATTGTTTGTTTATACTTTGCTCCTGCAGAACCTTGCTTTCTAATAATTTTAACTCAGTCAAATAAATTTATAGTTGATTTATTTAGCAATCAATAAATCATACATCATAGAATCTTAGATTTTAAAGAGACTTTATAGCTGAACTCATAGAATCTAATTTTTTTTAAGCAGAAGAAAATATCTACAAGGAGATTAAATTAGTCCACATGCTTTTTAGCTGGTTATAAAAATATCCAAATCCATCCTACTTTAATATCTTATTATGTATCCTGGCTATTGTCTCCATACATTTATAATATTATAGAAAAGGCGAGGTATCCATAAGTTAAAAGGCAACTGGCAATTAATAATAGTTACTGTTTAGTGAAATAGAGACTCCATGTCCAAATGGTTGAGAGGAAGAATTTGCCTCCTCCATGGCATTCATGTGGCCAGAAGGGACCAGTCTTTAGAGAAAAAACATCGTCCTTGGAAGGGTGGATGGAAAGGCAGGAGAGGAAGACCCCAGATTAGATAAACACAGTAACCGGGGTCACGAGGTAGATGTGTAGGAGTCAGTGAGACTGACTCAGGACAGGGCAGGCTTCAGACCTGTTGTACATAGGGTCGCTGTGAGTCATAAATGACTCAATGGCATATGACAAAAATACAACCTAGCATTCTGGTATATTATGGATGATTCTCCTGGCTTTATTTGATAAAGAATATTGGACAGAGTGTGGAAACTAAAATAACTTTTAAATTTAATTCTCACCTGAAGTATTAGGGGCAAATTGAAATATTTAAAAGTACAGTGATATCCCTCTTAGAATACTTAATGGTGACAGTTGAATTTTTCATTAAGCGGCAGATTTATTATATACATACCTTACTTTTCCTATCACCGTTTATAAAGTGTCAATAACTTACATTTTTTTTACTGAATTTAGTTTAACTTCATCATAATTTGTTTTTTAATAACATGCACTTTACTGTAATATATAAAATGCTTGGTTTTCGGGGTAAAAAAATTTTTGGTTTTCATGAACAAATCTATGGAGAGCTGTACAGTAGTATCTCATTTGCATTTAGCAATTATATTATATTAAAGTATTTTAAGCTATAGAGAATCTAACATTATGATTTAACTTAGTAACTTGTAGTATTTTAAAAGTACAATGCAAATCAGGTTACCCCAATACATTGCATCATTTCTCCATTGAGTAAAATA
>NW_006399760.1:28676293-28685614 GCF_000299155.1 Elephantulus edwardii | reverse complement strand
AATAGGGGATCAACAATAGTTTTTGGAGAAAATGATTTTGGGGATGAGACTGAAGTTCGTTTTACTTAAATCCAGCTATCATCATAAGATTGTCCTCCAGAAGTTTATAATCTAGTTGGTAAACAGACTTATGAAATACTAATTATAGCTTATGAGAAAATATAGTAACTATAAGAAGGAATAAGTAATGAAAAAGTAATGAAAGGGACAAAATATGCTGCCTAGATATTTTTTTAAAAAATGTTATGAGAACGGACACATTGACTAAGATCCTAATCAAATAAGAGCAGTATAGAAACATGGGGAAGGACATCCTGTGATTTAATGAATACCAAAAAGTATAGATCATAAGTGAAAGAACCTCATCTGTGGCTGAATCATGGAAACATTTAGGACTGAGATAGTTGGTGAAACAAGAACAGAAACTGAGCCCAAAATATTTTGCATATGTTAACATAGCAATGACCTCTTATCGACCTTTTTTAAAATTTTTTCTTTTCTTTGTTTTTCTTTTTTTTACTCTTTTCTCCCATTGACATATGCTCTTTCTTTCTTCCATCTCCTATATTTCTTCCACAATTGCTTTATACAAGTATTTGCTTCGGCAGAACATATACTAATAATATTGGAATGATACAGAGAAGATTAGCATGGCCCCTGCACAAGGATGACACACAATGGGTTTATATCTTTTACTACTCAGTTCTGTGTAAAAAATTATTATTATATCTTTGAGGAATCAGCAAGGATACTAGACATGGATGATACATTTCATATTCTGGCAGAGCAATGTGTAAGCACTTAGCTGCTAAAAGGTAGTTAGTAGGAATCCATCAGTCCTTCTGTGGGAAAAAAGACCTGGCGATCTGCCTGTATAAAGTGTTCAGCCTACAAAATTATATGATGGAGTTCTACTCTGTACTATAGAGTTGCTATGAATCAAAATAAACTTCATGGAAATCCTCTTTCCCACACATATATTACTATTCTTAATGCTAAAGAATAGTTCATTCTTTCTTGAACAATTTTGAGATAAATTGGAATAATAACAATGACATAAAAGTAAAAGAGTAATATGACAAAATATTTACATTATTAACAAGTTAATTTATTTCCTATTGTTAAATACTTAATGCTGTAAAAACTGAGTGTATAGTTAAAGTCAAATTAAGATTAAAATGGTAGAAAAAATCTTATTGGAACATAAAGTAGATGATCTATAAAACTAAATGAGCAGACAAAATGAGTTCTTACACACTCAAAAAATGTTTAAAAGAATGATTTGTTTATTTTAACACATTTCTTATTCTGATAACTAGAATGAGTTTACATAAAATTTTAGTATATCACTTTATCTTTAAACTGGACTGCGAATGTATGCTATATACATCTTTGTTGACTATCTCTTAGGAGAAAAATTAATTAAAAAGTAACACCTTTGCTTTCTTGAGCCAACACTTCCAATGTCATACAATCTGTTTAATCAACAATGTTTTACATCATCTAACACGATGCTCCAATTCAAGTTGAAAGATCAGATATGACTTACAATAAAATGTATGTGATATAGTTGGAATCTTTGTGCAGAGAAAAGTCTAGGGGCTGTCATCAATACCAGAGGTAAGGGTCATGTTTAATAACAGTTTCCCTTGAGCAGTATAGCACAAACTTTCCTTGCTTTAGAGACTACTCTTCTCTAGGACCTTCATTTTCCAAGACACAAACAAATCTTGTTTAATATATCCTCTTATTATGGTGTGTCCCTCTTCTATGGGACCAGAAATGACAATGTCTTTAATCTGTGAGATCTTCAAATTTTATGTAAGAATCAGGATTCTTAATTAAATTCATACATTGGTCTTTCCCAACATAAGCCTTCCAATTTCAATCTCTCTGTATCTTTCTCTGACCTCCTTTTTTTGCTCAAGACATCAATTTTATTGATCTTGATCATAGATTGGACAAGATACTTTGTCAAAGGAGAATGCATGAGAGGGAATAGCCACTTCTGAGTGATTGAGAAGGCAGTGATGGTATTAATATAAATCTATAAAAAGATAACACAACACTGTAATTAATTCAATTCTGACTCAGAGAGATCCTAGAAGACAAAATGTAACTGCCCTCAGGGTATCCAAGACTTTAATCTTTACTGAAGCAGATTATCTCATCTTTTTCCAGCATAGCTGCTTGTTGGTTTGAACTGTTGATATTTTTGTTAGCAGTCATGTTCTTTAACCACTGAACCAGCAGAATTCCATGGTATTCTATATATTTTGTTTTAAAAAAATTTTATTTTATACTGGTTAGTCTACATTGTTTTTCACACTGAACCTTTCCCAGTCCTTTTATCCATCCCTCCCTCCACCCATCAAATTGTGTGACCCTATGATTTCCTCCTCTGCATTCTCATCCTTCTGATCCCACTCTTGGATCCTCATACACATTTTACTAATTATCTATTTCTACAATAATGGTCTTACACAGTATTTGTCCTTATGAGATTGAGTTAGTTCACTTAGAATAATGCCAGTCCCTCCCAAGTTGGTTAATGACTTTCAAAATCATTGCTCCTGTACACTGCCTAGTATTCCTTCATGTGACTGTACTACAATTTCCATGTTCTTACAATAGTGAGTAACACTGCTATGAACATTGATGTACAAATCTCTGTTTGATCCTCAGTTCTAATTTTCTTGAGGTTTATTCCAAGCAGTGGAACAGCTGGATCATATGGAATATCTAAGTTTAGCTTTTTGAGGAAACACCAAACTGCCTTCCAGAGTGGTTGTACCATTTTACAATTCCACCAACAGTGTACAAGAGTTCCTATCTTGTCACATCCTCTCCAACATTACTTGCTGTCCTATTAAACTACACCATGCTACTGGGGTGAGATGGCATCTCATTGTGGTTTTGAGTTACATCTCTCTTATTGGCAGTGATTTTGAGCTTTTATTCATGTGTCTGTTGGCCATCCAAATACATCTTTTTTCCTTTGTGAAAATTCTTTCATGTCTTTTGCCCATTTTGTAGTTGTGTGATCAGTCTTTTTCTTGTGGAGGCCCTGTAGATTCTGTAAACTTTTGATATGAGATCATTGTCTGAAATGTTATTGCCAAATGTGTTTTCCCAGTCACTAGGTTTTCATTTCACTCTGTAAGAAAATGTTTTTGATGCTCACAGGAATTTAATTTTTAGATTTTATCCTTTCCAGATTGTGCATTTCTGGCTCTATTTGGCCGTCTCTTTATATCATAGATTAGGCCGTCTAAGCTTTATCTCAGTTTGTCTCTGATGAACTTTATGGTTTTGGGGTTTACTCTCAGGTCTCTGATCCACCTTGAGATGATTTTTCTGTATGGAATGAGATGTGGATCCTGTTTCAGGTTTCTGCAGGTAGCAGACTAATTTTGCCAGCACCATTTGTTGAAGAGATGGTTATTTTCCCATTATGACAGTTTTTATTTCCTTGTCAAATATCAGTTTTATATGGGTTTATTTCTTGATTTTCAATTCTGTTCCATTGATCTATGTGCCTGACATTGTACAAGTATTATGTTGTTTTGATTATTACCATTGTGTAATAAGTTTTGAGGTCAAGGAGTGCTATGTCTCCAATCTAATTTTTGTTTTTCAGAAGGTTTTACTTATTCTAGGTCTCGTTCCTTTACAAATAAAGTTTCCCTTTTGATCTCCTTGAAAAATGAATTTGATATCTGTATTGGGATTGCATTGAACATGTAAATTGCTTTTGGTAGTATTGTCATTTTCACAATATTGAGTCTTCTTGTGCATGAACAGGGAACGGTTTCCCATTTATTTAGTTCTTCCATTGTGTCTCACAGGAATGTTCTGTAGTTTTCTTTGTACATATCTTTTTAAAAAAAATACACAAGTTTATTTGCAAAATTAGAATACATTGTTTGAGAGAACAGATTCTTTAAATTTCCCTCATCCCTCTCATTAAATTGTACAATCCCATGTTTAATCGCCCCCCTCCACCTGCAAATTCTCATCTCTCTGCTTCCACCCTCACCCAACCCTCTTGGATCCTTATACTCATTCTACAATAATGGTTTTATACAATATTTATCTTGTGGGACTGAGTTAGTTAACTCAGCATAAAGTTCTCTAGTCCCACCCAAGTTAGGTAATAATTTATAAAGTTATTGCTCTTGTGTGCTGCATAGTATTCTATTGTGTGAATGTATCATAATTTCTCAATCCATTTGTTTGTGGCTGTACATTTGGGCTTTTTCCATGTTTTGTGTGGTGAATAATGTTGCTATGAACATTGGTGTACAAATCTCCATTTGTGCCTCAGTTCTCATTTTTTTTTCAGGGTATATTCCAGGTGGAGGAATAGCTGGGTCATATGGAATGTCAATGTTCAGCTTTTTGAGAGAGCAACAAACTGCCTTCCAGAATGGTTGTATACCAGAGGTTCACTCCCAAGTATTTCAATTTGTGGTTGGCTATTGTAAATTGTATTGCTTTCTTGGTTTCCTTCTCTGAGTTCTCTTTGTTGCTGTCCAGGAATCCCACATATTTTTGGATATTGATCTTATATCCTGCCACTCTCCTAAATTGGCCTACTAGCTCTATCAGGTTTGGTGTTTTGGTGTTTTTTTTTTGTTTTTTTTCCATCCTGAGGTGTTTTCTGTGTTCACTACTGTATCATCTGAATATAGTAATAGTTTACCATGTTTTTGCCAATCTGAATACCTTTTATTTCCTTCTTTATCGTATTGCCCTAGCAATTACTTTTATATTTTTAAAACTCATGTTTGGATAATTGCTAACCTTCACAATAATACTTATGGCATAGTAATGAAAGGAAATTCACTTTCTGGAATTATAAATTAGGTAGATGATATGGTTGTGGGGGAGAGTAGTGATAAAAGGAAAAATAAAGTTAGCATTATAATTTGTGGATGTTCTTTGTTTTTTTACATGAGATAATTATATTTGAAAAAGAAGGTTCTAGGGAACAGAAAAGACATGTTAAAAAAGAAATAACACTTTATATAATTAGAAAATAGGTTGAATGTATGAAGGTAAAAGCTGAGATGACACAAGGAAAGAATATTCACTGCAGGTACCTTCATCTTCTTAGTGTTGTTGTTGTTAGTTGCCATCCAGCTGAATGCAACTCAGAATGACCATATGAACGACCTATCTGAACATTGTCATGTCCCATTCAATCCTCACAAACTGCTGCATTCAAGCCCATTGCCATTGTCACCATGTCAACCCACATAGTTCAGAATATTTTTTTCTTTTGTTGCTCTTTCACTTTCCCAAATATGTTGTCCCTTTCTAAGAAATTACCTCTCCTAGTAGCATGCTTTTGGCAGACTGTGAAATGATCCAGAAAGTATTAAAAGGAGATGGAAAGAATAATACTGAATCACTGTATCGAAAGGAATTGGAAGACACAGAAGAATTTCATGAAACAACATATGAGCAAGAGCTCGATGAAAGAAAAAGTTCAGGCTGCTTTGAAGGAAATGGCAAAAACACGGCTCCAGAAATAGATGGTATTCCAATTGACATATTTCAGCTAACAGATGCTGCCCTGGACGTGCTCACCAAGTTGCACCAAGAAATCTGGAGAACAACCACTTGGCCAACTGACTGGAAGAGATCTGTATTTGTTCCCATTCCAAAGAAAGGTGACCCAACAGAGTTTAAAACTATAGAACGATCTCATTGATTTCACATGCAAGCAAGATTCTACTGAAGATTATCCAAAAACGACTGGAACAGCACATGAGCAGAGAACTGCCAGAAGTCCATGCTGGGTTTAGAAGGGGTTGTGGTACTAGGGATATTGTAGCTGGTGTTAGATGGATCTTATCTGAAAGCAGAGAATACCAGAGGAAGGTCTATCTGTGTTTCATTGACTATGCAAAGGCATTTGGCTGTGTGGATCATAACAAACTGTGGCTGACTCTGAGAAGAATGGGAATCCCAGAACACTTGATCATTCTTATGCAAAACCTATACTTGGACCAGGAGGCAGTCATCAGAACAGAGCAAGGAAACACTGCATGGTTCAAAATTGGGAAGGGTGTACGCCAGGGATGCATCCTATCTCCATACCTTTTCAACCTGTATGCAGAATAGATTATCCGGGAGGTGGGGCTCTATGAGGAGAAATGTGGGGTCAAGATTTGTGGACTATTTATCAACAATCTGCATTATGCAGATGACACAACCCTGCTTGCTGAAATTGAGGAAGACCTGAAGCACCTGCTGCAGGGGGTCAAGGACTACAGCCTCCAATATGGATTGAGGCTCAATGTCAAGAAGACAAAGATTCTCACCACTGGACCAATTGGCAGCATCAGGATGGATGATGAAGAGATTGAGATTGTTCAAAGCTTTAGTTTGCTTGACTCCACAGTCAGCACTCTTGGCACCAGTAGCCAGGAAATTAAAAGGCGCATTGCCATGGGAAAGTCTGCTGTTAGGGACCTCTCCAAAGTACTGAAGAGCAATGGTGTCTTTCTGGAGACTAAGGTGCGTCTGATACAGGCCATGGTCTTTGCAATCACTTGTTATGCATCAGAGAGTTGGACAACTACCAAGGAGGATAGAAGGAGAATTGATGCCTTTGAGCTGTGGTGCTGGAGAAGAGTATTGAGTAGCATGGACTGCTAGGAAAACAAACAGATTCATCCTGGAAAGGGTTAAACCGGGTGGCTCCTTTGAGGCAAGGATTCTGAGGCTCCGTCTAACAAACTTTGGACATGTTGTGAGGAGAAACCGATCCTTGGAGAAGGACATCATGCTTGGGAGGGTGGAGGGACAGCGCAGGCGGGGAAGGCCCTCTATGAGGTGGATTGATTTAGTGACTGGGATAATTGGGATGGGAGTGTCAGAGACAGTGCGATTGGTACAGGACAGAGCAGAGTTTAGAGCTGCTGTACATAGATAGGGTCGCTATGAGTCACAAGCAACTCGACGGCACATAACAACAACAGTAGCATGCCCAGAGTAAGAGGGATGAAGCCTCATCATCTTTGCCTCGAAAGAGCACTCTGGCTTTCACTTTCTCAAGGACGTATGTGTTTGTTCTTTTGGCAGTCCATGGGATATTCAGAACTCTTCTCTAACATCATATTTCAAAGACATCAATGTTTCTCTCATACTTTTCATTGTCCTTCTCTCAATTTTATAGCAAGTGACTGATAAGACCATGGCCTGCATCAAGCATGCCTTAGTCCTCAAACTTGCATAACTATTCCTTAATAATTTAGAGAGGTCCCTACATACAGACTTTCCCAGTGCGGTATGTCTGCTGATCTCCTGACAGGTACTACCAAGTGTATTGATTGTGAATCCAGACACAATGAAGTTGTCGACAGTCTCAATCCTTTCTCCTTTTATCATGATATTGCTTGTTGATGCACAACTATGCTAATTTTAAACCTTGCAGTGTTCCCTTGCTCTGTTCACACAACAGCCTCTTCACCTAGGTATGAGTGCAATTAAGTGTTCTGAAATGCCCATTTTTCTTAATGTTAGCCTTAATTTGTTATGATCCACACATTAAAAAAACACATAATACGGTTTTTAGTGTTGTTTTTCTTGGGTGCAATCAAGTTGACTCAGCAATTACATGAACAATGATGAGAACCTTGTATCCTGAACCACTATCATGATGTCTACCATAGTCACATCCATTGTTGGAGTCATGATGTCAGGCCTTGTGGAGAAGAATGTGTGGAGGGAGGGGGATTAACCATGAAGTTGTTGAAATCGATGGGGGTGGGGTGAGGGAAATTGTAAGAATCTGATCTGGAAAACAATGTATTTGAATTTTGTAAATAAACTAGTATATTTAAAAAAAATCAGGAAAGTTATGTGTCATGGTTGAAGGAAGGGCAGTCTCTTCCCATGTGACTTACAACTTCTGAAAGAGCAGCTATAAGCCATTTCTGATTTGATGACAGAAAATAAATGGATAAAATAAAAGTGAACATTTCTTACTTCTTGTCAATTTTTTTCCAAATTCAAATAAATTAATAAGTTTGATAAGGAAGTGTTTTCTATAGTTAATACTTTGATTTATCAGTATTTTTACAAAATTATAAAGAAAATTTATATTTTTTTGTAGTTTTTCTCTAAACTAATGCTTGTATTAGTTATAAAGAAAATATTCCTTACTAAGCTAGATTTACACAATGTGTAAAAAGAGTAATTTATTTTTAAAATATGAAGATGCTATTCATAGATTAATTTCTGTAATGATTACCATGTAGACACACAGATTATTGATCTTTGTGATAAAATATGACACACTTCTTATTGAATATATAATTTCTTTTTATTTGTGAATAGACATAATTCAGAAAATAACCAGACAATGTAAATGTAATATAAAAATACTTCATATGAAATTAACTTTGAAATTATTGGGACTGGCTTAGCTATATTGGTAAAATCACAAAATATCTATTGTTTGAGTCAAAATAGTTTATACTAAGTTTCTCATTTTTCTGTTTAAAGTTAGTCTAAATACTAATGAAAATTGCAGCAGGGAGAATTACATTCATTTCTGACAAGATTATAGATTACAAAATGAAATTTACAATCTCTTGTCATATCCTAGCCAATTCAGAATCTAGATACCCTCTGTCTTGCCAAGGTTTTTACCTTAGGCCATATATACCCTTCCCACCTGTCACATTTGCAGTAGGAAGCCCCTGAACAGATTTATTAATCTTTCAAAGCTTCCATACTGGTATGGTCTACACTGATTAAAGTGTTGCAGAAACTTTGAGAAAATTCACCGTTACTGTACCAAGTTTTTTCTCTTTCTACCCGGTAGAATAGGGAGGGGCAAAATTGAGGACAACTTGAGCTTTTTACTTTCCTCTCTTAAAAAAAAAATTATAGGATATTATTGGTATTATTAGAACCTTCATATTCTGGAAAATTAATATTGAGTCTGTGTTTTACTTTTTGTTTCAGAGATAGAAGCTTTCTAGTGATCTAATGGTAATGAGTTATGCTGTCACCAAAAGGTATGCAGTTCAAATGTATGAGCTGCTCCATGAAATAAAGATGAGCGTCTAATCCTATACAATTAACTGCCTTTGAAATTCCAATGGAGGGTCAGCTATGAGTCAGTTCAGACGCACCAGTACAGGACATAATATCAACTGTACATATTTAAATGTCTTGATTATTTCTAAGAATGGTGTTATAGCTATTTCAACCATCATTGGAGTTACATGCTATCATATTTTCAGCATATATTTATTTGTCTATCTTTCTTACTAATTTTTTCAACTATATCCCATGCTG
>NW_006399760.1:28673935-28675013 GCF_000299155.1 Elephantulus edwardii | reverse complement strand
TGAGTCATAAGGAAAAGGGGATGGCGTATTCTCTTAGCTACTTCCTGCTGAAAAGGGACGCTGTGGGTTTCAGGGTGAAGATCTTCTCTCACTACTCTAATTTAGGAAGTGGATGACACTCTTGCTTCCAAACCAGTCCTAAACTGGGAGCTCTATCAAACATTGACCACAATTGGTAACCATTATGACATTTGACACCCCAATGGCACAACATTCAGTATCACAGCAACCCCAAGTTACCTCAGTGCAGCATATTGAAAGAAGAGTACTGTAACCCTTAGAAAAATGTTCCTTGACCATATAATAACAACTGACTTTAAATACAAAGGCCCTCCCAAGGTCTTGTTAGCTCTAAACATGAGGCTTAAATAAAAGACAACCAATGTAGAATGTTTTTGTTGTTATGTGCTATTGAATATAGTCTTTATTGTAGTCTAATGATTGTTCTGGGGTTTACAGATTTAATTTCATTATCAAAACATCACTACACAGTAGTTGTTATTGTAATTGTAGCTTTTTCTTTAGACTGAGAAACTCTGGCACCAAGAGAAGATAAGAGATTAATTCAAGATAACAGCTAATTGATAGCAAAAGTACACATTTTAGTTTCAATACTTGCTCTTCACTATAACTCTGCAACCTTACATAAAGTAGTGGCATCTGCCTCAAAACGAAGACATTACTTCCAAATCAGGCTAACAATTCCTTTTGTGTTATTTATTCTTATACTTAGTGACTTTTGTTAGTGCTGTAGAGTTGGCCCTCACTCAGCAATCCTAAGAACAACAAATTGAAACGTTGTTCAATTCTAAATCATCCTCACAATGTGACTACATATACATGCATATAGATATATATACACACACACATATATACACATATATGTTGTTGTTATTGTTAAGTGCCGTCGAGTCGGAGGCGACGCATAGCGACCTTATGAAGGAGAGTCCTCGATGCTTGGGTGCCTTTCATCCTCTCTCTAGGTTCATAGGGTTTCTGGAGGCAAGCTATTATGGAAGTGGATGCCACTCCTCCTTCCAAGCTTTATATATATGTGTGTGTGTGTATGTATATGTAT
>NW_006399760.1:28636146-28669953 GCF_000299155.1 Elephantulus edwardii | reverse complement strand
TTCTGTTAAATTTTGCTATTCTGACTGGGGTGAGATGATATTTCATAGTTGTTTTAACGTATTTTATTATCATGAGGATTCAACTAGTCTCTGGTGACCTAGTGAGTAAAGACCTACATTACAAAGCCAAAGGTAAATGTCTGAATCCATCAGCTGCTCTTTGGGAGAAAGAGGAACTCTCTTCCCCTATGCAATTTATAGCTTTTGAAAAATCACAAGACATGCAGCTATGAGTCAGTTCGGACAGAAGAACAATAAGGGAGAATATATATATACAAACACACACACCCCTAAAGTGTTAATAGAAGAGCCCCTCCCCATTTCTCTATAAACAAGAAAAAGAATTCTTTTTTTCTCCTTTGCTCTTCCATACACATGAAGATTAGAAGGGTAAACTGGTAATACACTTTGAGTTAAACTGAAAAACTGAGCATTTTATATATTGTTTGCAATACCTTAGCATGCTACTTCTTTTCTGTTTTGCCAATGAATTAGTTTGCACAACAGCTTAAATTCTGCTCCATTATTTTTATTCTCTCATTTAAAGAAAGATCATTTAGTTTTCCAAATGTCAACAGAGCCACAACTGAGGGGAAGAGGGGCCAGCATGCCTACCACACTTGACCACTTCACAGTGCTGTTAGCCATTACACTGTGAAAATTTACCCTTCTGTGAAGGATATAAACTGCAAGATAAGATCCATGTTTTTTGTGTAATGCTTAAATTAACTTGAAAGTAGAGATTATGCCTCCTGAGAGCCTAATTGTGAACTTTTTATTAAAAACTGACTTACCTGAGTTTTTTCTTTATACTTTGTTTTTGGGGGTTTTCCCGCGGAAATGTCATTACAACAAGCTCCAAAAATAAGATATTATTTATTTAAGACTATAGATTTGGTAAAAAAAGAATAAACTTTCTGCCAGTAAAAATAGAAAATGGTGACAGTATAAATTGAAAAAGTGGTAAAAAATAGTTTAAAGGTGTTTTTGAATAATTTAAAAAACTTTGTCTAAAATAATAAATGTATAGGTTAGAAATACTGCTTTGATAAATATTTGTATATTGCTAAGAGATTATTTTAGTTCATGTATGCATTTTTGAAGTATTTGGACTTGATGTTAATACTCATTTAGTTGGGTATGTGCCAATAGTGTAAGTGACTATAATCAAAATGTATTGATGGGTTAGTGGAGAAAGAAAGAGATCACACCTGCTTCATACTTCATTATTGTTATTTTTCTTGTTGACATTTTAGTAAACTTCAAAATTCTAAATACTGAAATTATTACAACAATATGTATGATTTTCAAGTGAAAACAGAGAATATATTAAATATAATATATTAAAGTAAACAGAGATTCCTTCATTTTATGACATATTCATATACTAATTTAAAATTAGGGTTAATACCAGGACATCCTTACACATTTAATGGAAATTTTTGTTATTTACTATAAATATGTTTGAGTTTGCTTTGTAAGAATTCCTAAAAAAGCTCCTCTGAAATTTAAACTTGATGATCATTTATTGTATTTGAAACTGAGTTGATTTTAGCCTCTTTCTTTCCATATTTTATTTTACCTTTCATTCATTCAGTTTCACTGTCTGAGTAATGATCATCAAGGTAATATATGTTAGAAATTTTCACTTGAAGGACCATGTATCTTTAAATGTCTTCTTTTTATTCCTCCTAGTTCTAACACATGTAATTTCCCCTTTAATTTGACATCATTTAACGGCACATTACACGTCAATGATGTGATCTGTGAATATTTACAATGTTCATGTCATTTTTATTTTCTAATCCAATTTAAGTAGCTCTGCTTTTTATGACATCATGAATTCTTCAGTCTTTTTGGTCTTTTTGGGACTAATTATTCCATTAGTTCCTTTGAACTAGCTCTGTGTTGTCAGTCATTTTTTTCCCTTTTGATCATAAGACCTTTGCTACTCTCCTTTGCATGTAAAATCAGTCTTAGGCCTATACAACTAACGTAAGAAGTATGTAGTCTTCATTCTTGCAAGCTGCTATTCATAATAATTTCTGTCTGATGATGTTTTGTAGGTGTTATCTCCCTATTAAAAAACCATAGCTTTCATAGTTCTTACCTACTGGAAATAAATATAAGTGCACTTTTAAAAGAATACTTATAATAATAACTGTATAATGAAGTGCTTTCACTTGCTAAAACAAAGCTAATGACAACAGTCTGTAAAAAATATAAGAAGAAAATAATTTAAATTTTACTTGCTATAATACTCTATGACGCATAGTTTATGAATATTGGATAATTGTACTTTGGAATAGCTTTGAGATCAGACGCAACTATTGAAAACATACAGATTTTGTTGATACTTTCTATCTTAATCTGTCCACTCACGTATATGAAAGCTTATAGATGTGATTAATTTTATACAGCATAAAGGAAAAAGAATATTTCATGTGATTAAAGCATGACTTTGTCTTTAACCCTCTTATTTACTGGGAACTTTTTACATTCTTTTGAATTGCTAAGGAGCTCTGTTGTCTGTTGCTGCCCTCTGTAGTGGTGAAGAAGAGAGCACAAGATCAGCTTTGTTCAATGCAATAGAACTTGTCTCTAAAGATTTCTTCCAGAACAGCAAACATCAACTAGTTATGATTTTCATAATCTCTAAACAGTTTTTTTTTAAAGGTAAAGAGGAGTATTTTACTTTTGAGGAAATCCTCATATGTGACAAGTTCTAGGACAACAGCAAAACTCTATATTCTTTTTAAAAATTGCAATATAATCACTTTAGACCAATAGAAAGTAAAAAGCAAAGAAATGTAGAAATGAGTGAAAATTTTTAAATCTCTTTAGAAAATTGGGTTAAATTTTCAAATTTCAGAGTGGATGACAATGTTTAATAACAACTCAGATTTTTCTCTTGCTAGAACTGAAGAAAAATTCCCTACCAAATGGAGATTCTTGTTATGAGTTTAACTCTTGCCTGGAAAATGAAGAAGTGCTTTGTAAACCCAATTCTTATCCTAACAGGAGGCACTTTTATTTCCTTGTCTCTATTTGGCCTGATTTAGCTTAAAAGAGTTAAATCTCTTTCTCCCTTCTATTGCACCCCTGAGCATTTCTCCCTCTGCCCCATTTTAAGGGAGTAGGGTTAGTCCAAGAAAATACGTAGTGTTTAATGTCAGGAGAAATTGAATAGGACTTTTACTTGGGTATTTTCTGACATGTCAGAACTGTACCATTTTGAAAGAAAGAGGAACAAAAAAAAAACCCTCTTGCAGAAGCTAGATAGTAAATCATTACTCACTGCTTCTGAGTCAGATCACACTCCCAGACACTTTGTAGGACAGAGGAGGACTGCCCAGACAGTTCCAAAACTGTAAATCTTTATGTGGACTGCCTCATCTCTGTCTGTGGAACTGCTGATAGATTAAAATCACCTGTTGGCTAGCAGGCAGTTCTTTCTACACCTCTAGAAATCCTTCAGATAAGAAGACACAGGATCCATGTGGGTTAAGGCTAAAGGAATGGAATCCTTGAAAGGAAAGTTGAAAAAAAAGTTAAAAAAAAATTGCTGATGAGAGTCTCATCAGCTCATGTCACTCCCTCAGTCATTTACAATTGAGTGGAACTATTAGCCCTAGAGTGGGTTTTTGCCGCCTTTCTCCTGGACAGTACCTGGTAGAGTCTAACCACGTGCATTAGGGGTTGGTAGTTACCACTAAGCCACCAGAGCTCCCTAAACAAAGAGATTGTTTATCTTCCTCTAGCAGAGTCCCTGGTGAAATGAGCCACCGTGGAGGTGTCACTATGGGCCAGCAGGTGACATCCTAACAATTACTCTGTAGTTTTTGTTGTTGTTGTTAGGTGCCGTCGAGTCGTTTGCATAGCGACCCTATGTACAACAACAGCCTTAAACCCTGCTCTATCCTGTGCCAATCGCACTGCCTCTGACACACCCGTCCCGATTACCCCAATCACTGAATCAATCCATCTCATAGAAGGTCTTCCTCTCTTGCTCCGTCCCTCCACTGTCCCAGGTATGATGTCCCTCTCCAAGGACCTGTCCCTCCTTAGTACTTTTTAAAAATTAAAAAGAAATATTTCTGTTTAATAAAGTTAGCAATCTTTGTTTGAATACAGTCTCTACCATTAACTGACTGGGTGGCCATACCGGTTGGATGGTCAGGTTCTTCAATCTCTCTCATCTTCTGTTCTTTCATTTGTAAAACTAGGTACAATGAAATCATTTTTATGAAGCTCTTAACACAATACTTAATATTAATCATCATTGGGTGTACTGTCCAGTTGGAATCAATTCATAGTTGACCCTCCGATGGACTTTCAGAGGCAGTAAATCCCACAGGAAGAGAATGCCCATCTTTCTCCAGCAGAGCAGCTGGTGGATCTAACCATATATGCCTTTGACATATGTGACAGTGAAATTCCTTACCACTAACTGATTGAAAATCTATCCAAGATTGGAAGGGGAATTGGGAAAGTCAACATAAAGATTTATGTCTATGTCTCTGAAATTATGTATATGACTACAAATTCTAGTTCTTTTCCTCATAAACAACTCCTGGAACCACTGCGGAAAGTTAACATGTAATCAGGGGCCTCTCAAACTTTTATGAGCCTTTCTACATGCTAACATTGATTAACTTCAATTTTTCAAAGAGCTAATTTCTGGTGTGCTTGAATTTCCAAGATGACCTACGATTCTTGGTCATCAGTGAGAACGCCTCTTCAAGATAAGGTAGTTCATGTGCTCAAGTCCTCACTATTGGGAACCAATTTGTCTAACAACTATGTGGCATAATTAATTTCAATTTTTTTCCTTCTAATATCATTGCCACAGGAAAATGACTGAGATGACAATTTAATTTGTGAAATGCATTTAGAGAGGATAGCTGAAACACAAAACAGCACAAAATTTAATATACTTCATATCCTTTTCCTGTCTTTCAGTTTACACAACAAACAAAAATGGCCAATTTGTATACTCACTTCAACACAATTATAACTTTAATGGTTAGAAGAAGAAAGTAGAAAAGTTGGCACTTTGGGGAGCTATCTGTAGATCTCCCATTCATCCAGTGACCTTAATTTTAGTTTTCTCCTCATTTTCTTTTGAAGATAAAACTACAACAACAATCTTTAAACATTTAATTGTATAGCACTCAATAAAACCTCATTGCCATTAATCTGAATGAACTCACAGCTGACCCTCTAGAAGGTTTTCAAAGACTGTAAACTACATGGGAGGAGATGATTCACTTTCTCCCAAGGAGCAGCTGGTAGGTCTGAATGGCCTGCCTTTGTATTGGCAGAGCCTGGATGTGTAGTCAGTGGAAAGCTGCACAACTCACCCAAAGGTAAGACTTTTTTGGTAGTTCGATTCCACCAGTGATTCTGCAGGAGAAAGATGGGCAATCTCTTCTAATATGATTTACAGTCTCAGAAAATCTAGTAGGTGGTCTGCTAGCAGTTGCTTCTTACTCCACAGCAATGAGTGAGTAAATGCAAGGGTTAGAGACTGTTACAATAAAACAAAACAATATGCACATTAAAAAAAATCCCAATTCATAATCATTGATTTTTTTCCCTTAGAATAATGATAATAAAGCCCTTTTGTGCAAAGTACAATAATATGGTAATATTACTTTGGAGTATCTGAGTTCTTCAAGAAGAAACTGAAACAGAATATGGGCAACATTTTCTATCTCTACAAGTTTTAACTTGCTTCTTGGTTGTTGAGTTTTCTTCAGACTAAGTATTTAACAGTTTGAGGAATATTTTAGCTTCCTAGGTTCACCTGGCAAAACATATATTTTGAAGTCTTGAACAAGATACTGCCTTATTGGTGACAGGATGTTTGTAAGAAGTTTAGATGGAAGTTAGTAGTAAGCCTCCTTGGTGATGCCTGCTATATATTTTAGTGCTCTCTGTTGTAGTGTGCGATTTAATCAATGCTTTAGCTGTGACTCAAAAAGCACATATTTTATAAATTCTCCTTAAAGGTTTATGATTTTTTTTCTTTCTCTACTAATATATAAAATGACCATTTTATGTCTCTAATGATTGTGTCTCAATAGCCCAATACAATTACTAATTGAGAACTACATGGTTTGAAATGAGCTCTAATGTAATTATTTCTATCCCTAGGTTGTGAGTAATTCAATCTGTAGTGCTCATGTACTCTGTTAAACATAGTATATTTACATATCTATAGTCATAGGTATGTATCAAAAAAGGCCAACTGGTATCATGAATAATAATTATTTCACTTTCTTATTTACCCAGTCTAAATCAGAATTTTGAAAGTCTGATGTGATTTTTGTTTCTCTCTAGTACACAATATTGATAAAGGAGGAGAAATTTATATTAATTACTTAGGCTTAATAGGTAATTGAAACAGAGTTTGCAAAAAGAAGAAATGGAAATCTGAACTTGGAATTATTTTTTCCTGATAGATGTACTAAATATTCTATTTCTTGAAATAATCGTACAGACAACTAATCCTTATTATTGTACTCTTCTGATGAATCATTATTGTACTACAATGTCTAAAATATTATATATTCTTGTTAATGCGAGCACAACAGAGATATATAAATATTGATTGAAAAAGAATAATAGTGACTTGTTTTGACTTTTCTAAAGAAATTATTTTCTTGGTTTTGAGTTTAAGTAGTCTTCCGCTTACTTTTATACACTATATAATTTTAAAAATTTAGACTATTAAATTGCCTTCACCTCTAAAGTAAAATTTTAGATTTACTGCTATGATTATACATTTGCTTAGCACCAAGATTGCTAATCTATCAAGGCTAAAGCACACATTCAATGACTCAGTAGTAAAAGGACTTTTGCTACTAAATTCTATAGCTATACCTCAAAGCACTTATAGATCTAACTACTTTAGAATATTTTTTTTCCATTTCCTCTGGTGTTTGAAATGTCTATAATTAGAGCCATTCCTCTGAATTTAGGCATTCTCAAAATTGTTACATGTAATTTTAAACTGTTATTGCACATCTGCCTTAGAACACAAACTCGTTTATTAAAATATGCCCTTTAAATAGCAGGCTGAAAGAAAATAAACACTGGTAAACTAGAATGGGAAAATCCTAGTCTATAGATTATCCTGAGAAGGATATTTTGGGTTAGCCAGACAACATATGTATTCAGTCTGAATATAAAGTTGCTATGACTCTAATTTACTTTCATTTGATCCTAAAGGTTCATTCTTTATTGTGGAGTTTATCTTTCAATATGATTTTTCTAGCCACAGTTTGACTTTGCCATGTAGACAGACAGGATATGTGAGTGGGGCGTGTTAGCCTATCTACAAGGGGATTGGCAATCCACCAATTCATAAGGGAATTGGCTAGTTTCTCTAATCTGCATGGCAATTCGCTAGTCTCACTATTAAATCCAGAAACAGGATAACTGGACTTTCCTCCACCCCAGCAAAGAAGAGAATGTAGGATCACACATTCTTGTTCCAGTTATCCTTATGGAAACTACACCTCTGGCTGAACCAGAGATCTGAAGGGAGATGAGATCTTAACACTGCTAGCTACACCACTGGAACCAGAACTAAAAGCCTTTGCCCAAGTTTGATGGATAATTGTGGACAAGGAGCCATAATTCACAGGACTGATATTTTATAACATTTGCCTAAAGCCATAGGGCTCAAGGCTGAGGTACTTGCAAGTACATTTTAGAAGATGTCTTGCCTGTTGTTGAACTATTGTGTACTCTAGAGTCAGAACTGACCCAACCTGGCCCTCCTGTGGGTTTTCAGAGGCAGTTAATCACATGGAAGGAGTCTTCCCATTGTTATCCCATGGAGTAGTTGGTGGCCTCAAACCACAGGCCTTCAGTATTGAACCATAACTTCTTGTCACTAAGGCATCAGAGCTGTTTTATAACCTTTTGACTTCCTCGGTATGGTTCTGTGTGGTTCGTGAGCCGTTGCATCTGATTTTGGACCCAACAATGCCCTAAGATTAGTGTTTAGTTGAGTAGAAAGAAGTATGGGAGCAGTGGGGACATGTCTGACCTTATGGGGCTTGTTTTTTATGCTATTGATGTTGTTGACAGAGACCGTTACCTTGGTAAAATTAGTAAAGGTCAGATGTGGCTGTCTCCACATGGCCCTTTCTCTTTACATTTATTAACAATATCCACAGGGAAAATTGTCAACATAATTAGAAAACTAAAAAACAGACTTTTCAGATTTAGTGAATACTAAGATGGGAATTTACCTTCATGATTTCAAGTACATTATAATTTTCGAATCTGTGAGAGTATTTTTACACATATAAATATTATTTTCATAACTACTACATATGTAATTCACTTTTTTATCACAGCATAAACAATTAAAATTATGAGATGTGCTCTATTTCCCTCAACAGATATGCTGGATGTTGACTTCCAGATATGCTGAAAGTCTGAATTCTCTGTGTTCAATTTTGCATTTATGAAGCAATATGAACAATAAAATAGACTTCATTGAGACATTAGTCTACCCATCTCTTTTCAATTTTAAATCCTTTTCACATAGTATGTGTACCTTGTATATTAAATATTATGATGTTGTTGTGTTGCTATTATTGTAAAGTACCATAAAGTTGGAACCAGCACATAGTTGGTTGAAAATCCTTCAAGTGGGTTTTTAGAGGCAGTTGATCTCACAAGAGGAAATTGCCCATCTTTCTCCTTTAGAGCAGCTGGTGGATTCAAATTGTATGGCTTCAGAATTGCAGTGCAGTTTCTTATCATTAGGCCACCAGACCTCTCTATATATTGATAAATTGTTGTTGTCGTTGTTGCTGTTGCTGTTGATTGCTGTCAAGTAGAGCATGAATCCATAATGACCCTCTGAACCCTGAAGCCCTTTTATAACATTGTCATTTATAAAAGTTCATAGACTTTCCAGAGACATGTTGTTCAGGAAGTGGATGCCACTCCTTCTTCCAAACCTGTTTTAAACTGGGAGTGTCCCCAAATACTGTCCACTATGGGTAATTGTTATGGTATTTGACATCCCAATGACAGAAAGTTCAGCATCACAACAACCCCAGGTTACCTCAGTACAGATATTGACAACATATTGATTAGTACAATTAAAAAAATACATATATATACACACATATATATATACATACACACACACACACACACACACACACATATATATATATAATCGCTCATTATTTTAATAAATTTACTAAAGGTTTATTAAATGTCTTTTGGGTGCTAGGTAAATACAAGGCTTCTTATTTAGGTTGGTGTAAGCATAGAATGGCCATTGAGATAAACTAAACATTACTTTTCATATTAATGACACTTCCATTTAAAAGAAGGGATATATTTGTACTCAAATTTGGAAGGCAAAGGAATTGATTGGGGAGACAATAAAGAAAGTGTGTGTGTGTGTAGCCATTACAGACAATATTAATACAGAATGAATGTATGAATGATGAATGTTTAGACAACAGACAAGTTCAATTAGCTATCTGTGTATATTAAACTGGAAAACTAAGAAACTAAAAATTACTTGGGTTTTTTTCTGCTTTCAAGTATGAAGATGATATCTTATTATTAGGATAAAGGTGGTTGTTGTAAAATAGAGATTTTAAAGACAGAGAAAATTTTAGTTCAAGGTGTACAATCTCAAAGGAATAAGCTATCATCTTCTTTACTCAATAGCAAGACACAAGTAGAGAACATGGTGTGTGTCCTTTCAGGTTAGAGGTTTCAGCCTCGAAGTACCTTGTTGTTGACTGAAAAGCTGTCTAAAATAATTGAGGGACTGTATCTTATTATTAACCTGACTTGGAACTGCTGTTACTGAACCTAGACTTTTACTTTATTAGATCCTTTGCCTTCCTCTCTTCAATCTGTTCCTTAATAAACCACCCAAGTGAATAAAAGGATATTGTAAAGTCCCTGAGTTCAAGTGATAAATTTCAAACCCAGTAATAAGCAGTAGCAGATACAGTAGAATGAGGAGCCATATATGAACTTATAGAGATTATTTTTATACTATTGATAGTGTTGATGGGGACAGTCTTCCTTGTGGCATGTAAGACTCAGCCTTAATTGTTTTTGGTCTTTTTACAATGCTATTAAATTAATTCTGTTTCTTAGAAACCTATTAGCAGCAGATCTGAACCCTGCCCTATCCTGTGTCATCATAATCTCTGCTACACTTGAGTACATTTGACAGTTGTCCTTGTGTGTCATTGAGTCAGCTACAACTCAAAACAACCCAATAAACAACAGATCTGAACCTTTTTCTATTCTGAGCCATCCTCACTATCTCCCACATAATTGAGGTAATTCCTATAGTCACTATGTCATTTCATCTTGCTGAGAGTCTTCATCTTATTCACTGACCACTTCAAGCATGATATCCCATTCCAAAGAATAGTCTCCCCTAACATTATGCCCAAAGCATGAGATGAAGCTTCACCATGCTTACTCTAAGGAATACTCTGAATGGATTTTTTTCAAGATAAATCCATTTGTCCTCTTGGTACTCCATGAGATATTACTCAGTACTCTTTTCCAAAAGCAGAACTCAAAGTCATCAGTTTTTATTCTTTCATCCTCACTCATTGTCCAGCTCTCAGATTCATAACAACTGATTAAAAACACCATATCCTGAATTAAGAACACCTTAATGTTCAAACAGTCATTACTGCTGCTCAGTATTTTGGAGAAGTCTTTGACAACAGACTTGTCCTAAAGCAATACATCTTTCAGTGACTTGACTGCTGGTACCAAGGATGTTGATTGTGGATCCAAGTAAGATGAAATAGTTGACATAGTCAATCTTTTCTCCATCTATCATGATGTTACCCTTTAGTCCAGTGGTATTTTTGTTTTCTTGATGTTGAGATATAATCCATATTGAAGGCTGTAGTCATTGATTTTTCTGCAGCAAGCATTTCATATCCTCCTCATTTTCACAAGCAAGGTTGTATAATTTGCCAGATGCAGGTTGATGAGAAGTCTTCCTCCTATCCTGATGCCACTTTATTTTCAGAATTCATTTCTTATTTATTTTAGTATACAGATTGTATAGGTATAAAGAAAGGATACAATACTGACACATACTTTTCATTATTCTAAAACATGTATCATCCCCCTCCTTTTGGGGAGCGACACTTTCTTGGTCTAGCTTTAGGTTTCATTTGAGTGTAATTAAATGTTTTGGGATTTCAGTTTTTCTCAAGATTAAAAGAACATCACTTGTTATAATCCACACAGTCAAAAACCTTTGGATAGTCAATAAAACACACATAGAAATTGTTCTGGTCTTCTTTGCTTTCTGCCAAGACCCATCTGATATTAGCAATGATATCTCTGTTTACACAATTTCTTTTAAACCCTGCTTTAACTTCTAACAGTTCTGTCAATGTGCTGTTCTAGTCGTTTTTGCTTGCATGTGATATTTGTGATATTGTTTAGTAATTTCTACATTATGTTTGATTGCCTCCCTTGGGGATAAGAACAAATATATGTATCTTCCAGTTACTTAGCAAGGAAGCTGCCTTCCACATTTCACTAGGCATGGACTGGTGAGCATGTTCTGGACTACATCTATTAGTTGAAGTATGCTGATTACTAGGACCTTATTTCTTGCCAATGTCTTCACTTCAGGTTGAACTTCTTTCTTCATTACTATTGACTCTTGATCATGTGCTTCTTCCTGAAATATTTCAATTATTGATAAGTTCTTTTTGGTATAGTGACTCTTTGTATTCCTTCCATCTTCTTTTGTTGCTTTCTAGATCATTCAAAATGTTCCTGATAGCATCTTTTAGTTTTGAAACTTAAGGCTTGAATATCCATTCAGACTAGCCTAGACTTGTCTGAGGTCAGCAGAAACTCTGCTCAAGACTGGACGTCTTAACCCTGACATAGCTTCTATATAAGCCTAGATCAGAGGAGGTGATCTAGGTGCCCTATCCCTTGACATAGCTTCTACATAGCCTAGACCAGAAGAGGTGATCTAGATCATCTGTTGGGCCCTTGGTCACCACTCAGGCAAACCGAAAGTGTTATCTTAACTGGGCAGCTCAACTTCAATATTCTGCTTAACTCAGAGTCAACAGTATCCCAGGCCAGACAGTTTATTTTCCATTTCCCTTAGCATGCATATTTGTTTTGTTTTTCTTTTTTTCTTGTTTTTAGGTTTGATTTTATATCACTTGTAGGTCCGTTTTCTTTACTGGGGTGACTTTCATGTTGCAGTGTTCTTGTTTTACAGTTTGTGTATGTGCATGCTTGCTTCTTTATAGTCTGCACTTGCAGGTACAGAAGTGACTGGTATGTTTCTGTGATAGTGGGAGGTATGCCACTGGTACTTCAAATACCAGCAAGGCTACCCTTAGTGAACAGGTTTCAGCACAGCTTCCAGACTGACACAGAATAATCAGCAAGAGTTTTCATTCATTTCTGAAATAACAGGTCTCCAAAACCCTTAAGAATAACAGAGGAACATTGTTAGATATAGTACCAAAAGTAGATCCCCTTAGATTGGAAAGCAATAAAAAATAAGGAGAAACAGTGGCAAATATCCACTAGAGTTAGCTTTATTGCAGTGGGTTTCTTTATGAAGTTTAGAAGATGTAATAGCTTTGTGGTTCAAGTTTCAGCATGATGACAATGAGTTTGTGTGTGATATTTGCCTATAGTTTGGAGAAGAAGAAAGTAAGAAAAAGAAAGAAGGTACTTATATAAAGATGTTCTTTTCATATTTCAAGAGCAAATATATATTAAAAGATGTTGTTGTTGTCATTGAGTTGGGTATGACTCATAGCAACCCTATGAGCAACAGATCTGAGCTCTGTCTCCTCATAATCTCTAACACACTTGAGTTTATTGCTGCAATCAATCAATCTTATTTATGGTCTTCCTTTCTTTCACTGACACTCCACCTTTCTAAGCATTATGTCCCTCTTCAGGAAATAGCCTCTCTTAGCAATATTCCCAAAGCATGTGAGATGAAACTGTGTCTTTTTTGCTTCCAAAAACCATTCTGGATGTACTTTCTCCAAGACACATTTGCATTGTTTGCTTAAATGTTGGTTTTTCTTGCCATAGCATTAGCTACCTCTAGTATCCAGCTTCCTTAACTATGGACTCAGGACCTTGCAAATTAACAACAGCTGTGGGCCTAGGATAAGGAAGAGTGTGTTTCCCATACTGTCGGGTGATACCTGGAGAGAATGACACCCCAGTGATGATAGTGGAGAAGATACTGTGGAGAAATGGTGGCATTTCTGTGGAGAGACTCTGGCAAGATGTAAGTGGAGGCTTCTTGCATTTGTGCTGGCTTCAGTTAAAGATTTTGCTTGCCACATGATTGTAGGAGAAGCTGACTTATAATTGTTTTAAAGCAAGGCTTGTTAGATGACAGAGGAAACCAGAAGCTTCTTGAATATCTGTCCCTGAATGGAAACCAGGACTTCCACTAATTAAAGAATTGTGTTTTGCTGTTATTTTGGCTTGGGACTACTGAACTAAACCTGGACTTACATTGTGAGATATTCTTAGCCTCTTTCCACTCCCCAACCTATTTCCTTAATAAACCCTACTCAGTACCACAGTCTGTGAGTCAACAATGAATAAATGAACCTCTTGCTGCTTATATAACTCTAGAATCACCATGGAGCTGGACTACAGGCTCATCTGCTTTCTTCTCTGAAGTGGTGAGGGGCTATGCTATTCGCACACCCTTTGGTCTTTCAAAGGGATGCTCATGACTGTGTGTCCCCATGTCCCATTTTCTCCTGTCTAGATTTTTTTTTCTTTTGACAGCCCGTTATTCAGAGTCCTTATTCAGTACTCTTATCCAACATCACAATTCAAGACATCAATTCTTTTTCTGTTATCCTTATTCATTGTCTAGTTGTCAGGTATATAACAAGTATTTGAAAAGACCATGGCCTGAGTCAGGTGCACCTGAGTCCTCAAACTCACTTAAATTGCTGTTTAGTAATTTGCAGAAGTCCCTGACACGAAACTTACCTAAAGCAATATGTCTCCTGATATGCTGACTTCAGGTACCAAACGTGTTGACTGTGGATCCAAGCAAGATTAAATCACCAGGTTGTTGACACTTTCAGTCTTTATTTATCATGGTCTTGCTTATTGATCCAATGTTGAAGATTTGTTTTCTTGAGGTTGAGATGAAATCCATATTGAAAAGTTTAGTCTTTGATCTTCAACAGTAAGTGCTTCAAATCTTACTCACTTTCTGCAAGCAAGATTGTGTCATCTGCATAACACAGGTTGTTAATAAGTCTTCCTGATGCCACATTCTTCTTCATGGATTCTAGTTTCTTGAATTATTTGCTCAGTGTACAGATTGGATAGATAGATGTGCAGAAAGGATACAACTTTGATGCATTCCTTTCCTGATTTTAAACCATGCAGTGTCCCCTTGGTCTTTATGGACAAAAGCTTCTTTCTTGTCTAGATATAGGTTTCACATGAACATAAATAAGTATTCTGCAATTCCTATTCTTCTCAATGTTAATCATAAGCTGTTATGATTCATGCAGTCAACTGCCTTTGTATAGTCAATAAAATAAAATACAAACACATTCTTTTGGTAGTCTCTGTTTTTAGCTCATCATTGAAAGAGGAGAAATTATTTGTCTATATGGGTTTATACATATATCAATTTACAACTTTTCCCAATTTTTCATCTTTAAGATATTTTAACTTTCTTATAATGTTTCCTTAATCATATATTTATATACTATCAGACTCTTTAAATAGAAGGCATAGATTCCAAATATGTGCGGTTGGTCCATACAAATAAAGTGGTAAAAGGAAAAAGTTCTTTCTAGTTAAAATTAGCGTTCAAAACAGAGAGCAATTAGGTTTAGAAGAATACTTAGTTAAAGTTGTTAAGTGACTACACTATTAAAATTAAGAGGCAACTGAAATTTCCCAAGTGATAACAGATAATTTGCTATTTAGCCTGTAATGAGATTTGAAAAAAAAAAGTGGTGTTCAACAAGATAGCAGAGTAACTAGAAGGTATTTCTTAGAAGATCCTTCTAGTGTGTCTTTAGTCTTCTATCCAAGAGAAATATACAAATGCAAATATACTAGGCTAATGTAATATGCTTTATACAGTACCATTGGTGCCCCTAAAAGATTTCCATTGACCCTAGATATCTTTCCTGATTCTTTTCTTTCTCTGACATTTCCTAGTTTTCTGTTTAAGGTATGTAGGTCGTATGTGGTAGAAATTGCAGAAAAACAAAATCATAATCTTTGGTGCTTTAGTAATTATTTTTTCACTGAAATATTTGGAGAAATATGCAATCCCTAAATGCATATGCAAATCATGTGCAAATTATATGCTAATACACGTGTGGCCCACCTAACTACTACATATAACTGAATGCAGCCCTTGGGAAAATCTTATTGGAGATCATTGGTCTAATGAAAATTGCTGCTACAAGCTAATTACAGTGACATGTGTGCTGCTGTATTGCCCCTTAGTGGTGAGGGGAATGACAGAGTTTAGTTGAAGTTAGATGACTGACTGACAGAATTATGTCTGTGATCACAGAATTAAATATCAAATATCTCTATAATCCAATTTTTGTGACTTTATACCTAAATTAAAATGCATTCGAGTAGCAATGTGTTCATGGGAATAGAAGACTTGGAGATAAACAAAAAACACAAGCTTCACAACTTATTATCCAACTAAGGGTCTTTACTCACAGATTTGAAATTTAGGTCTTTTTTTCCCACTTTTAGAGAAGTAATATCACATTTATATTCCAAAAGATTTAATAATTCCTTTGAAATCAGGTAGAGTTTTAGCTTCACTATTTTCTAGCTCTATGACTTTGGCAAGTCTCTTAACTTCTTTGAGTCTTCAATTATTAAATTACACTTTGGGTATTTGCAGGAACACAAGAAATATTATTTAATGGAAGATCATACATGAATGATGGGTGCTTATGAGTATACTAACTATATCTGAAGTGAGTGATTATTAAGGTATTTATAGTTTATACCTCAGTATCTTTTATAGCTTAGATTAATTTTTAAATTTATGATATTAGCATTCTTCAATTAGGAAAAAGTATTCCATATTCAAGAGACTGCACATTCTTACTTAAGGTAGACAATAAAGAAAAAAATTATCTATCTTGATAGGGAATATAAAGTAGAATTATAATTTGTGATTGTATTAAAGAGTATTAATATCACCATTTAACACTTATGACTAAGAAACTGAATTGGGAGAAAACAGTAAAAGAATTACCTTAATTATTCATTAACCTAATTAGCTTAATTAATTCAAGCAGTTCCCTGCTTGAAAGAAGTACTTTGCTGAAGTTGTTCAGAAATCCTATGCACTTTTATTAAAGCCAAAGTAGGCATAAAATGTTTAGCGGTTAGCCTAGGATAAAGTTCAAGAATTGAATGATTCAACAATTCTTTTGGTCAGAAAGAAGCTCAGAAACATGTTTGCTTGATTTTTAAGATTTCTTATCAGACATCTTACAACTCATTTAAAATGTTATTTTTTTCATCTTTAAAAAAATTGACATTGCCTCATGTTCAAGAGCTGCATGAATTTTATAAAAAAACAAATATATATTCTTTCTAGGGAAAATAATCTTTGATTTCTAGTGAAAGGAGATGATTTTAAAAAGATTATTATTGCAAAAATAAAATAGAACACATCAGTTGCCAATTCAACAATTTTTCATGTGTACAATTCATTCAAACTAGCTACATTAGTCATATACAACCATCATAAATACTCATTGTCAAATTTTCCATTTTCATTAATATAACTCCTGGCTACATAAGCAATGACTCCCCTTCCCTATTTATGGCTAATAGAGCTCTAAGGACCTAATGGTAAAGGGTTACACTACCAGCTCAAAGGCAAACACTTCAAATCCACCAGCAGTTTTACAGGAAAAAGTGGACAGTTTCGCCTCTGAAAACACACTGGTGAAACAGTTCTACATCAAAATCACATAGTGACATTTATGTACTATACTGAATTTTTATTCAACCAAAAAAGCATTTTATATATGTGGTGTTGATATTGCATGCTATAAGCCAGAAACAATTCATAGCTGACATTCTGGTTTAGATTTTTCAGAGATAGCTTAATTATTCAAAAGGAGATTGCCCATTCTTCTGCAGAGCAGATGATGGATTCCAATAGCATGCCTTTGAGAATGCAGCCCAGCTTTTTACAACTAGGCCACCAGAGTTCCCTCCTTTTTTGATATGTTGTTGTTGTTATGTATCATCAAGTTGACTGTGACTTACAGCAATCCTATCAACAATGGCTCTGAACCTTGCCCTATCCTGAGTCAATTGCACCATCTTTGACCCTCATTGCTATAGTCACTGTTTAAATCTCATCCAGGCTTATCTTCTTCTCTGCTGACTCTTGTTAATATAGAGTGAATACTTACTGTTTACATTTAATACATGTTTATCTTCAGTACTGGACAGTCTTTGATAATACAAACAGCATTAAAAACATTATTACTAAGAGGTTTTTTATTTTATTATGAGAATAATTACAGATAATATTATTGTTTTGGCATGGCTAATTTTACTGAATTTTTTGTATGTGACCTCTTAAAAATTAAATATAAGATTGCATCATGATGAACACCAAGTAGTGGCTTAAATCTAATGTCATTTTTTTCCTCACACTTAGATAACTTAATTACTAAACAAGAAGTCATTGTCCAGTTCGTTATGACTTAATTATTTGCAAGCAAATTGATTTAGCCTTTCTTTTCCCTTCATAGACTCCTTACCTCCTGCATGAAGCAGAAGGAGGTAGCATGTTATGAAATAAAATTGAGGGTTTAAATATGTTTGATCACAGTTTTCTCTTCAGTATAAAATGTGTGAAATCAACAGATTCAACACTTTTAGCTTCAGGAAATGCTTGACTCTCCAAAAGGCATATAATTGAGTGTACCTGTGGTACAGGGTTATGTCTAATCAGTCGATTGTGTAGCTGGGTAGAGTCAAGTGCCATTCATCTGCCTCCCCAGAGATTTGTGAAAACAAGGAGGAGGAGCAGACATAAGACAAAGATATATAACCATGTTGACCACTGAAGTTCATGGTTAACAATTTAATTATCTAAGTTCAGCTATCAATCAAAAATAAACCTGTGCAATTTAAGACCATTGTATAATTTCAGATAGAAATAGAATGATGATAAGGACAGTGCTGTTAGAACTAGAATCTACATTAAGTGTGTTTAATTTAATTTTCTAATTATATTTCTAATAGCTTAAATATCTGCACTGATAAAATGGTTCACCACCTGCATTTAAATGCCACCTGATGCGTTTATTTTGGAACAGTAACAGATTGGTATAATTTGAGCTTAAGTTCCTCTGAAAATTCTTCAATTAATTGTTCTAAATTAATCTTTGTGCCTTATCTGCAGATGACGTTGGAAGGCGACAACCATTGTGAGCACTGCCGTTACAGCTTATTTTTTTTCCCCTACAGTTCAGCCTTGGCTTAGTGGATAGCCAAATTAAAAATAGAAATTTGCACTGGCATTTTCATTTTCCTATGGAACGTCATTGCTGGAACAGAGCCTGGTTAAAAAAAAATCAATTCAATGAAATGTTTGCATAGCACTATGTGAGGAAGGTTAGGTGAATATGCACTACACCTACTGTACGAAGTGAGCAAACATATGTAGGATGCCCCTATTTCTATACAGTTTCTATATGTTTCCTATAATTTGGACTCTAACATCATTATGTAATTAATTCATTACTCCAGTTATAATATTGGCAATCTTTTGCAAGTCTAATGAGTGATATAGATCCTTTGCTGCCCTCTTAAAAGAAAAAAAAAACACCAAGATAGAATGGAAAACAGCAGAATTTTGTCAAGATAGTCAAAGGAGAATATTCTAGTTCTTTGGATTAGAAATATAGTCCTAGCAAAGCTCAGATAAGTGAAAAGATGAAATAGACCATCTTATCTATCCTTGGTTACACAATTACATTTGAAGAGTGTTCAGGTTGAAGATACTGAAAGTAAAGCCTTAAGAACTCTGATTCTAATAGTATCACTATCTCACTCAACCAGTACATAGTCCATGCTGAAGATGCTATTATTCAAGAAAGCGTGCAATAATGTGACTACAGGGAATAATGTGGTAGTCCCACAGAAGTTCTGAAGCTAACTAGAAGTATGGTTTTAATTAGCAATGGCAATAATAATACTGATGATTGTAACTGTAATATCTATTATCATCTTTTTAGTTATATATAATACTGGGGAGAGTTGAGCCAGCAATTACCAAGTAAGTATTTGTGTATGCTCTAGCACTAATACGTATGACCTTCATTAAGTCATTTAACCAAAAAACACAATAGCATTTGCAAAAACAAGTAAAAAGTGGAGATTAAATCTGCTGATGTCAAAATAAACTACTGAATTGTACACAGTATGGTAAAAGGCAGGGTGTGGGGAGAGAGTTTTAGAGCCCAAAAGGTTTAGGTTAATATTTCGATTCTATCACCTAGTTTCTCTGTAACGTTGTTAAAAAAATTTAACCTCACCAATCATGACTTTTTTATTTAAAAATATGAGGCAATTAAATTTACCTACATGCTGAAGGAAGGATTAAACAGTCCTTGGTTCATAAAAGATACTCACATGTCTATCCTTTTCTTTATTACTATCGCTTTAGGTGAATATGTTGTTATTGTGAACCACTGAGTCAGAGCCAACCCACAGCTGACTCTTCTGTGTGTTTTCAGAAGCCGTTAATTGCTCAAAAGGAGATTGCCTATCTTCTTCTGTGGAGCAGGTGGTGGCCTCGAACCACATGCCTTTGTGATTACAGCACATTTTCTTGCAACTAGATCACCAGAAATCCCTATGGAAATGGTAAAAAAACCCCCAAAAACACAACAAGAACAAAAAAAACCCCCAAAACTAACAAAAAACAAAGCACACACACACAAAAACCCACCCCAAACCAAAAAATAACACAGAACCTATTTCATTGTTGTGCGGACTTGTCAAAACAGGATTTGTCCCATATGTAATAAAGCTTAGTAAGTTTGAAGTACTGAAATTTACTCAGTTTGGTAATTTGGTCTTTTGTTGTTGTTGTTGTTATGGGCTGTCGAGTTACCTACAACTCAGTTTGACCCTATGTGGAACAGCTCTCTAGTCTGCCCTATCCTGACATACCAACCCCCATTGTCTAGTTACTCTATCAATCCATCTCATACAAAGTCTTCCTCTCCTATGTTGTCCTTCCACCCTTCCAAGCATGATGTACTTTTCCGGAGACAAGTCCCTCCTGGCCACTTGCCCAAAATAAATGAGATCAAGTTTTAAAATCCTAGCCTCCAAGGAGAAACTTGGTTTCTTCCTCTCCAAGACAGACTTATTTGTTTTCTTGACAGTCCATGGTATGTTCAAGACCTTTTTTCATCACCACAAATCAAAGGCATTGATTCTTCTTGTGTTATCCCTTAGTCATTGTCCAGCTCTCTGATGCATAGCAAATAATTGAAGACCATGGCCTGGATCTGGTGCACCTTAGTCTTTAGTTTGAGATTGTTGCTTTTCAGTACTTGGGAGAGGTCCCTTACAACAGATTTTCTCTGTGCAATTCATTTTTTATTTCCTGACTGCTAGTGCCAAGAATATTAATTGTGGAGCCGAGCAAACTATAATTGTTAACAACCTCAATCTCTTCTCCATCCAATCATAGTGCTGCCAATTGTCCAAATGCTGAGAACTTTGTGTTCTTGATGTTGACCTTCAATTCATATTTAAGCCTGCAGTCCTTGACGTTAATACAGCAAGGGCTTCAGGTGTTCCTCAGTTTCAGCAAGCAAGGTTGTGTCATCTATATAATGTAGGTTGTTGATGAGCCTTCCTTCAATCTGATGCCACATTTTTCCTCATAAAATCCAGCCTCTTAAATGATTTGTTCTGCATATAAACTCAAAAGGTATAGAGACAGGAGACATTCCTGACACAATCCTTTCCTGGTTTTGAACTACACTCTGTTTCCTTGTTCTACTCTGAGGACTGCTTCCTGGTCTGAGTATAGGATTTGTGTGAGCACAATCAAGTGTTCTGGGATTCCCATTCTCCTCAAGGTTAGCGGCAATTTGTTGTGATCCACACAGTCGAATGCCTTTGCACAGTCAATGAAACACATATAGACAGTCCTCTGGTACTCTGTTTTCTGCCAAGATCCATCTGACATTGGCGATACTGTTTCTAGTTCCACAACCTCTTCTAAACCCAGATTGTATTTCTGGTAGTCCTTTGTTGATGTACTGCTGCAGTCATTTTTGCATCATTTTTCAGCAGGAAACATTCTAGTTCATGATGAAACTACAGGAGGCTGAAACAATGACCCTATTCTGTGAATTTCATAAACACTTTGCTAATTATGCTTATTCTCTCTACAACCATGCTCTCAGAAATTACTATCACAAGGCTGTCAATTGGATAGAGATTTCTTATGGTAGCAATCCTTAGGATCGGGCAGCAGAATAAGCATTCTCTTAATGTATATAGTCTTTATGTTGTTGTTAAGTGCCACCGAGTCTCAGGCAACTCAGAGCGACCCTATGAAGGAGAGTCCTCAACGTTTGGATGCCTTTCATCCTCTCTCCAAGTTTATAGAGTTTCCGGAGCCAAGCTATTACAGAAGTGGATGCCACTCATGCTTCCAAGCTTGTTTTACTCAGGGAGCTCCTCCCCACTCTCTGTCCACATTGGGCAACCAGCTATTAACACATATGACACATCAGTGTCACAGGGTTCAGCCTCACAGCAACCACCGTGGAATGGCAAGTGGACACACCCATCCTATAAGAGGAATGTCTGAACATAAACAATGAAAGACAGGCCCGAAGGCTGTGGATTAAAGTCACCCACCTTTTGCTTGGTAGCATAGATTTCTGTCCACTGGGCCAACTGATCTCTCTCTATGTTGATGTTGTTGTTGTTAAGTGCTGTCAAGTTGCAGGTGGCTCATAGCAACCCTATGAAGGAGAGTCCTCAATGCTTGGATGTCTTTCATCCTCTCTCCAGGTTCATAGGGTTTCTGGAGGCAAGCTATTACAGAAGTGGATCATATAGTCTTTAAGTAAATGTAAAATACAGTAGCAGTCATTTTTTTCCTAGGTAGTTTGGCATTATTTTCTCCATGTGGAAAAGAATTTACTTAATTCTTAAAGACAGTAAAGTACAATTATTAGCGGCTACAAAATACTACTATAAGAATCCACAAGAGATCTACATAAATGAAAGAATATACCATTCTCATGGATTGAAAGAGTTAACATTGTGAAAATGGCAATACTATTAAAGCTGTCTGCAGATATAATGTAATTTCAATTCAGATCCAGTTACCATTATGAGAAGACAGAAAAAGTAATCAACAAGTTTATATGGAAAGAAAAAAATATTTCAGATAAGTAAAGCAGTACTGAAGGAGGAAAACAAAAAGGGCCAAAAAATGTAGGAGGCTATACACATTCTAGTTTCAAAGCCTACTACTATACAGCCAAGGCATTCAAGGCGACATGATACTTACACAGTTACAGCTATATAGAGCAATAGAATAGAATTAAGCATCTAGAAGTTTCACACATCTATGAAGAGCTGACAAAAATATGAACTCCATTAAATCAGGAAAAGAGCATTTTTAACAAATAGTGCTAGAAAAACTGGGTATCTATTTTCAAAGAAATGGAAACAAAATGTATTGTTCACACTACAAGAAAAACTAGTCAAGGTAGATCAAGGACATATGCACAAATCTTGAACTGTGAAGATCAGCAAAGAAAAAAAGACAAATATTACATCCCTAATCTATAGTGTGTTGTTGAAACTCAAGCTCTCCAATACTTCAATTACTTCAAATACTTCAAGAGTGTCAAAAATTATGAGGCCAGCACTGAATAGAACAGCGTTCAGATCTTTTGTTCATGGGGTGACTATGGGTATGCTCCACTTGACAGCACCTAACTACAATTGATGACATAGATATACTTTAAAATAGAACCTAAAATTCACAATCAGAAAAGGCTAAACTTGACAATTGTGATCTAAAAATGAAATGCATCATTCTCCAATTGAATAAAAACAGAATTTACATGATGGAAAGAATATTTGACTCTGACATATCTGACAGAAAACTCATTTCTAAAATTTATGGAAGACTCTATACTATTTAGGACTTATTATTCAAAACGACTTCCCTATCCATTGACTTACTTTGCCATGTGGATAGATGATGAAATGTGAATGGGGTTTGCCTATCCGCAAGGGGAATAGCTAGTCTAATACACAAAGAGATTGGCTAAACTCGGCATTAAATTGAGCTAATCCAATAGCAGAATAGAAGAACTTCGTCCAGGAAAAAAAAAAAAAAAGAAGTAAGAGAATGCACTGTCTTTCAGGTCAGAGATTCTCGTGCCAGCTAGACCAGGGCCTATGGAATCAACAATAGCAGTAGAATGGAGAACCTGAGACCTGACATGACGGACATCTTGGGACTGGCTATGTATTGAATCAGACCTAAGAGCTTTTACTCAAGTTTGTTGGAGAACTGGCAGGTGACCAGGGGAGAAGTGGCGGAAGTGGGTGGAGAGCCATATCTGGCAGGACTGAGAGATTGTGAGGCTCAAGGTTGAGGCACCTGTGAGCACATTTCAGAAACTGTCCTGACTTTATTCTGCTACTAACCAGAAGTATAGCCATTTGACTTCCCCAATATGGTTCCTTCTGTGTGATCTATGAGTTACTGAATTTTGGATCCAGTAAAGCAGGAATATTAGTGTTAGGATTAGTAAAAAGAGATGTGGGAGAATGAAGGACATGTCTGATTTAATAGGAATTGGTTTTGCTTTGTTGATTGATGTTGACAAGGTTGATGTTGACAAGGTCCATTCTACTTTGTGAAGTTGGTAAGTCAGATATGACTGTTCTCATGTGGCCCTTGCTCTTTTTACAAATACCAACATCTCTACAACAGAAAGGGGGGATTGTGAAATGAGCATAGGACATAAAGAGATATTTCATCAAAACAAACATGCAGATAAACAACAAACATATGAGGAAATATTAAAACTTTTAGCTTTTAGAGAAATGCAAATAAAAACAACAGTGATATCATCTCATCCCAGCAACAACAATAAAATGCATTGATATAGTAAGCAATAAGTGCCGTAAAAAGGTGGGAAGAGACTCAAACTCTCGTACACTGTTGGTGAAAATGTAAAATAATAACTATGGAAAACACTTTGTTGCTTTCCTAGGAAGTGGATATGTGCAGTACCACTTGATCTAGTAATTTCATTGCTATATATGACCTAAAGAAATAAGAACTGCAAGATGAACCGGTATAGGCATACTTACATTCACTGCAGCACAACTTATCATAGGAAAGAGATGGAAAAAAAACTAAATGTCTTCCAGTAGATGAATGGATCAAAGAATTATGGCACATTCATACAGTGCCATAGTTCAAAACAAATCATGAAATATTTTGAAACACTATATAGCATGAATGAATCTAAAAGACATGTTGAGTGAGACAAATCAATCACAAGAATACAAATATTATTTAAGATTGGTATTGTAAAGGTCTAAGGAAAGCTTTGCACACAAATAGAATCATGCTTTGGTAGTCATAAGAAATAAGAATGGGAAGTAAAAATTAGTAAATAGATAAATTTAAAAATACCTTATTCACTTGCACTGAGTTGGAACTGACTCTAAGCCCTCCATTGGGTTTCAGAGGTTCTAAATAACAGTAAAGGAGAATGCCCATCTTTCTCCTGCAGAAATCCTGGTGGATATAAACAGTTAAATAAATGCAATTGCAGTTTCTGGAGTATAGCAACTTCCTATGGTACAAACCATTAGATCTCTCTAAATAGATAATAGACATATATTAAGATACTACAAACTTTACTTTACTGTCTTCCAGTCGGCCGTGATTCATAAAAGGTTTCTGAGACTGCAGAGTATACAGGAAGTACCTGGCCACCTTTCTTCTATGGAGCCACTGATGCATTAGAACCACTAGAAATGTGTGACCTTTGCTAGCAGGGCAATTTGCTATGGACTAACTCATAAAAGCTCCCTGCATATTAAGATAGGTGAAGCTAAAGGCAAACTACAATACGAGGATTATCAGCACAGTACTACTAAAAGAAGGAGGCAAGTGGAAATCAAAATTACAGAGAGGAAGTGTGATTAACCTGTGTAAATTGAAATTAATATTACAAATCAAAGTGTATATAATTGGTTGGTAAAAGAAATCAATATGCTTTGTAAATTTTCCCTCAAATTACAAATAATTTTTTTAAAAATCCATATTTAAGTTGAAACTGGAGATCAAAGTGGCATGTGTGCTTCCTATTTGGACAGGAGTAACTGTTGGAGAAGGAATCATCTTGAATGACACTAAAGAGCAGGATAATAAAGCATGAATTGGCAAGTGATGGGCTAGATCTAAACATTTGAAGGGCATGTGTAATAAAATGAGTGAAATAGGTTGACTCGATCAAGGAACATTAGAGGAAATTATGCCAGTACTGTACCATTTGTTTCTGTGATGAATGATGAACTCTATTTCCTTGACTAAGGTTTAAGATCTTTTCTATTCATAATTTCTCCCAAATCTACTTTGAGAAAAAAAGAGATCCATTTGTAAAGTATTATTATATTTGTCCCTATTCCAAATGGTGTATGTCATTTTGTGCTACCCAAGATAAATATTGTGGTAATGTTTGTCTTATTTTGTTTCCCTAGTTTGGAAGAAAAACAATTCCCAGTAATGGTCAGTTCTGAGATCACCAGAAATAGCCACTACTATGTCAAAAATATTTTTGAAATTATTAATTAACAATCTCCTCAGTGATAAATGATAGGGTGAAAGGAGCATGCCAGTTTGGATTTAGGTCTTCTTCCTTGACAGTAAGGAGAAATTATGCCTTCTTTCCTCTTTCTAATATTTTCCATTTAAGACAATAGTATATTCTGGTGCAAGGTTTGTCAATGGAGTAATGGATGTGACTTGTTTCATTTAAAAGTCCCATTTTCCTGAGAAGAGAAGTTACTTTTTAATTATTCCACTGAGAGGATAAAGAACAACAGTTGTAAGGCAGAAAAATCTCAGTGAAGTTGAACTGCTGCCAGGGTGTACACCTAAATGAATCTGAAGTAAGGACTGTCTCTGTCAATCATTCTCTCTCCCAACAGGAAGTTATGCAGATGGTAAAAAAAATATATATATATACCAGGATTAGCTAATAGGTCTACCTCTTGATGTTACAAGGACAGCTAGGAAAACACTACTTGTTTGCTCATTGTTTTCAGCTGACCATATGAAAAAGTGACCAACTAATTCCACTTAGTTGTGTGGAAATAAAAATGACCATCAAGAATCAATTAATATTTTCACATACTTTTTGACCTTTGATTCAAGTTAATCCTTCCATTAACTTTCATATGACCCTACATTTCTAACATAACCAATCTTAAGTAATTATGTATTTAAGATTTGTCAAAGAAACTGTCAACTCCATGAGGACAAATTTTTACTGCCCTTGTAATGTCCTTGGCAAATTAAAAAAGGCTCTAAAAATATATGAAACACTCAAAGATTTGAGAAATTACAAAACAAATGTGATTGTTTGTTTTTGTTTTTTTTTTCAGAGAATTGCGTATCTAAACTCTAACCAGATAGGATTTATAACAATATGGCTTGACACACAGTGGGAGTTCACAGGTTCTTGTCTAATAAACGGTTTATTGAGTGACTGATAGTGGAGAGTCTAAGCCCCTCTTTCTAAAATTCCCCTCATGGAATCTTGAATAATATTGTCTTTTTAATTCCCATGGATGGCCCCATCATGGCAGCGAGGCCCTGTAAGAACAGGGTATGATATGAATGAAGCTGTGTAGGCTTTGGCATTAGGGTTGTTAGTTGGACTCTAAAAAAAGCAATGCACATGCCAGATAATGAAAACAAGCAAACAAACAAGAGCAAAAAAGAGGAGAGGGAAAGAGAAAAAAAAAACAACAAACAAAGCAAAGCTAAAAAGAACTGTCTCTGTTCATTATTTTGTCCTCAGTTTAAGTCAGCATGGGATTTTTGCCTTCACTTCTCAGGCAGTCTGAAGGCTTCTGTACAAGGACTTCAAAAACAAATGAGGCACACGTAAGTTCAAGAAAATGAAATCAGTATTTAATTACTAAATATTCTACCTCTAAAATTAAAGAAAAAAAGCTTAAATAATTCAGTTTGATTTGGTCTCATTAGCCTGATTTCCTAGTATTTAGCCTTAATTATGTGATACATAAGCCCTAATTACGTGGTACATATACAGTGTGCTCTCTAAAGTTAAAGATCAGAACGGATACTGACTTAAATGATAAAATATGTTAAATTATTAATGATAATTAATCTTACAAAATAGGCATAATTAGTTTAAGTACTTTAGATATTATTCTTTATAGAATTACAAATAATATGACACAGTTTGATCATTTTAAAAATAGTCTATTGGGAGGCAAGGCAATGTGAGTAATATTTTTTACTCAGGGGGGCTAACCACTTGCGTTGTGCTGTCAAAATACATCTAGCTGTCCTTGTTGAAAAGGTGAGTGTGCTTTAACTCATTAAATGCCGTGTCCTAAACAAAATAGACTTTGTGCTCTTAAAGAAAGTTGTTTCATGGGCATATTCAACTTTACAAACAACATTTATCAGTGGCATCCAAGATTTCCTCTATTTTTCCCTCTCGAAATCTAGGTATTGAACTTCCAGATTATTCATATGATTTTTTGTTGTTGTTTTTAAAAAAATTTTGTATATCATCACTTGTGTAAAATGTTTCTTGCTTTTTTCTGGAGTCAGTTTAAAATTTGTTTACCAGATTTTAATACCATAGACCAAATAATTCTGTTTAAATTCTTTTTCCAACTCTGAATAAACATGCTGTTGTCATTTAATATTTATGATGACACCAACTTTTGAAAATATATAAAACGAATATTCTCTCTCAGGTGCCAATTGCCACTGGGTTGGAACTAACTCATAGCTTGGAATTTACATAGAAGTAGATTGACCATCTTTTTTTCCATAGAGCAACCGGTGAATTTAAACCACCGGTCTTTGGGTTGACAGGGAAGTTCTCTACCCATTTGGCAACCAGAACTGCCTACAAAATTAATATTATTGTTGTGTGCCAGTGAGTTGGAACTGATACATAGCTGATTCTCCAATGGGTCTTCAGAGGCAGTAAATCTCATGGGAGTTAACTGCCCATCTTTCTTCCACAGAGCAGCTGGTGGATTTCAACCTTATATTGTTTTCATTGGCACAAAATTCCTTACAACTAAGGCACCAGAGCTTCCTTCAAAATAAGTATAGTTTCCCTTTAAAACAAAATTTTGAAGTGGATGTACCCTTCGCAGAATCAAGTAAATTTTCCAACATTTTATTTTATCTTATCTGGGATTTTAGGACCTTATTATTTCTAGGTTTACTTAGAGTCTCACCTTAAGAAAATATTTATTGAACACTACCAAGAAAATCAACTTTAGGCACCTTCTTTTATAATGTGGTACAAGAGAGTCACCAGAAACATTATTTAATTCCATAAGATCAGAAATGATAGGATGGGCCTATTTTAAATAAATTTTCCATGTACTTAAATGTCATAAGTTTGTTTGCACCTTTTTTTTTCTTTTTAATTTGCTGGTCTATCTTAGAGGAGGTACAATGAGAGGGCTCCTTAGCCATAAAGATGGTGAAATTTCATCTTACATATTTTGGGCATGCTGTCATGGTGGGATTGGTCCTTGAGAAAAGATGCTATGCTGGGAAAGGTGAAGTAGGGTCAATAATAGAGAGGTAGTCTCTCATAAATATTATTTATACAGTAACTTTAACATACCTTTTCAACCTGTATGCAGAGCTGATTATCTGAGAGGCTGGGCTCTATGAGGAGAAGCGTGGTGTTAAGATTGATGGAAGATCTATCAATAATCTGCGTTATGCAGATGACACAACCCTGCTCGCTGAAACTGAGGAGGACCTCATGCACTTACTGCAGAGGGTCAAGGACTGCAGCCTCCAATATGGACTAAGGCTCAATGTCAAGACAAAAATTCTCACCACTGGACCTATCAGTAGCATCAGGATGGATGGCGAAGAGATTGAGATTGTTCACAGATTCAGTTTGCTCATCTCCACAGTCAACACTCTTGGCAACAGCAGCCAGGAAATAAAAAAACATATTGCGATGGGAAAGTCTGCTGTTAGGAACCTCTCTAAAGTACTCAAAAGCAACGGTGTCTCTCTAGAGACTAAGGTGCACCTGATACAGTCTTTGCAATCACTTATTATGCATCAGAGAGTTGGACAATGACTAGGGAGGATAGAAGGAGAATTGATGCCTTTGAGGTGTGGTGCTGGAGAAGAGTATTGAATGTACCATGGACTGCCAAGAAAACAAACAGATTCATCCTAGAGAGGGTTAAACCAGGCTACTCCTTGGAGGCAAGGATTCTGGGGCTTCGTCTGACATACTTTGGACATGTTGTAAGGAGAGACAGGTTCTTGGAGAGGGACACCATGCTTGGTAGGGTAGAGGGACAGCTCAGGAGGGGAAGACTGTCTATGAGGTGGATTGATTCAGTGACTGGGGTAATCGGGATGGGTGTGTCAGAGGCAATGTGATTGGCACAAGATAGAGCAGGGTTTTAGGCTGTTGTACATAGGGTCGCTATGAGTCGCAAATGTCTCAACGGCACGTAACAACAACAACAACAACAACAATTTTAACAACGGTTTTGAGCATATCAGAAATCCTGTGAGTGGTTCAATGCAGAGCCATGTTCACATCCGTTGTTCATAAAGACATCATAAGTTATAGTTAACTTGATAGCACAAAACAACAAAAAATATGTCTCTCAATTTAATCAAGGAAAAATTATTATTAGAACCTGGTCCCGTTGATGTCTTTCCATTGTTCTTAATCAAAACAATATGCTTTCTAAAGTTGTAATTTAATCCACACTTGGGAACATATTATATTATGTACCTCTGCTTGGTTCCACAATCGACACTATTGGTAGTAGCAGCCAAGAAGTCAAAAGATACACTGCATTGGGAAAGTCTGCTGTCAGAGACCTCTCCAGAGTATTGAAGAACAATAATGTCAGTTTGGAGACTTAGGTGTGCCTGATCCAGGGCATGGTCTTTGCAATTACTTACTATGCATCAGAAAGCTGGACAATGGCTAAGGATGATAGAATTGATATCTTTGAGTTGTAGTGCTGGAGAAGAGTATTGAATATACCAAGGACAGCTAGGAGAATAAACAGTTTGTCCTTGAGTGGGTGAAACCAGGCTGCTCCTTAGAGGCAAGTGTTTTGAAGCTCTGTCTGACATACTTTGGGCATGTTGCAAGGAGGGACCAACCCTAGAAGAAGGGCAGCATGCTTGAAAGAGTGGAGGGACAGAGAAAGAGAGGAAGACCCTCAGTGAGATGGATTGACTCAGTAACTGTGGTAATGGGGTAGGTGTATCAGAGACAATGAAGTTGGCTTAAAATAGAACAAAGTTCAGGGTGGTTGTTCATAGGATTGCTATGAGTTGCAAGTGCCTAGAGGACACATAACAACAACAACAATTGAAAGATAAGCACTTTGAATCTACATGAGACAAAAGAGACCAGTTCTGCAACCCCATTCTGTAAAGATTTAGATAAGAGCGTTAGAATCCATGACACCCCTACATTTTACTATTACCAAATATGAAGCTGTATCTTTCCACTTTTCAAACTCTCTAATTGGAGATGATGAAAAAATGAAAGGTTGCGGAGCCTTTGTGTCACAATGATTAAACACTTCGCAGATAATTGAAAGGTTGAAAGTTCAACAGCAAGATGTGAAATCCTACTTCAGCATTAATTCCTCTCTCTCATTGCTGTTGAGTTGCAACAGACTAATAACTGACCCTCCCTTGGATTTAGAACGCAATAAATTGCATGAGAAAAGGTTGTCTATGTCTTTACTGTGGCTCTGTTGGTGAATTTAAACCATGAGCAAAGCAAGGCCTTAGGTTAGTAGGCTGGTTAATGCCCTAGGGTCCATGCCTCCAGAGTTCCTTCAGCAACGATGACACCCTTGAAAACTTGAAGGGACAACTTGTAGTTTGATTATATCATGTAGATGCAACACCAGAATTGACTCAGTGGTGACGTTGTTAGCTATTTTTCAGTTGGATATAAGGAGTCCATGTTGTTGCTGTTGTTGTTATATACTCTCAAGTCCAGTACAGCTCACAGCGACAGTAGAAACAACAGATCTGAACCTTGCCATATCTTTATGAACTTCAACATGATCTGGCCTATTTTTACAGTCACTGTGTCAGTCTATTTTTCAAAGTCTTCCTCTTTCCCTGACTCTACACTTTACCCAGTTGTTGTTGTTGTTACGTGCCGTTGAGTCGCACTGTTCTGTCCTGTGCCAATCTCATTGTCTCCAACACACTCATGCTGGTTACCCCAGTCACTGAATCAATCCACCTCCTAGAGAGCCTTCCACTCCTGTGCCTGCCCTCCACCCTCCCAAGCAAGATGTCCTTCTCTAAGGACCGGTCTCTCCTTACAACATTACCAAAGTATGTCAGATGAAGCCTCAGAAACCTTGCCTACAAGGAGCAGCCTGGTTTAACCCTGTCAAGGATGAATCTGTTTGTTTTCTTAGCAGTCCATCATACCCACAATACTCTTCTCCAACACCAAAGCTCAGGGGCATCAATTCTCCTTCTATACTCCCTAGTCATTGTCCAACTCTCTGACACATAACAAGTGATTGCAAAGACCATGGCCTAGATCAGATGCACCTTAGTCTCCAGAGAGACACCATTGCTCTTCAGTATTTTAGAGAGGTCCCTAACAACAGACTTTCCCATGGCAATATGTCTTTTAATTTCCTGGCTACTGGTGCCAAGAGTGTTGACTGTGGAGTCAAGCAAACTAAAGCTGTGAACAATCTCAATATCTTCACCATCCGTCCTGATGTTGCCAATTGGTCCAGTGGTGATGATGTCTTTTTCCAAGGACTATCTGCTCCTGACAATGTGCCCACAATATGTGAGAACGTTTGACCACCCTTTGGTCTAAGAAGCACCCTACTTAAGTTTCCTCCAAGATAGACTTCATTTTTCCTTAGGCAATCAATGATATATTCAATATTCGATGTGGCCAACACCACAATTTAAAAGCACCAGTTATTCAGTCATCCTAATTCATTGTTCAACTTGCAGATGCATATGAAGCAATTTAAAATATCATGGCTTGGATTAGGTGCACCTTAGTCCTTAACTGCTATTCTTGCTCTTTAGTACTTTGGAAAGGTCATTGACAATATATTTTTTCCACTTCATATGCCTTTTGATTTCTTGGTTGCTGCTACTGTGAATGTTGATCCTGGATCCAAGTAAAATGTTATAATTGACAGCTTCAACCTTTTCTCCCGACTATAATAATAAATACTATGATGAGTGGAGAAAGGATTGACTTAATCTTACTTGGATCCACAATCAATACTTGGTATCAGGAGATGAGGAAATATATTGTATTGGGAAAGTCTGTAGTCAGAGACCTTTCCAAATTATTGAGCAATAACAATCTTATTTGAATACTAAGGTGCATCTAATTCGGGTCATAGTCTTTTTGGCCACTTGCTATAGATCTGAGAGCTGAACAATGACTAAAGATAACAGAAGTGAGGACTGAATTGTAGTGTTAAAGAAGAGGGCTGAATATCCCATGGACTGCCAAAAGAATAAACAGGTATGTCTTGGAGAAGGTATAGCCATGGTGCTCCTTGAAGGCAAATATAATGAAGATACTTCTCACATAGTTTGGGCATGCTGCTAGGAAAGGTTATTCTTTGGAGAAGGGCATCATTCTTGGAAACATGGAGGGGCTGTGAAGAAAAGGAAGATCCTCAACCAGGTAGGTTGACTGCAGCAATTGGCTTGAATATGTCAGAGGTTGTGAAGATAAATTCTTCACAGAGCCGCTATGAGTCATACTCGACAGCACCAAACAAAAATATCAACAACTTTGTGGTAGTTGCTTAATGGTTCAATGGTGAGGATATTTGCTATCTTGAATGTTGAGATTGAATCCATACTTAAGGTTGTATTATTTTATCTTCTTCAGTAAAGTTCTACAAGTCTTCCCTTTTGCAAGCAAGTTATTGTTCATCTGTATAATACAAATTGTTGAAAAGTTTCCATCCATTCCTGAGGTCACATTGTTCATCATATAGTCCGCCTTCTTGAATTACTTCTTCAGCTTACAGTTTTAACAAGTATGGAGAATGAATACAATGCTGCAAACACTTTCCTGATTTTAAACCATGTGGTGTTCATTTGTTCTATTCAGATGACTATTGTGTCTCTAGATAGGTTTTGTAAGAGCACAATTAGATGTTTTGGAACTCCCACTCTTCTCAATGTTATCCATAATGGTTGTGAAACACAAGATAACATCTTTCTGGTATCCTCTGCTTTCAGCCGAGATTCATTTGACATCAGCAATGATATTCCGCATATGTGTCCTCTCATGATATGGCTGGAACAGTTTATTTTTTCTGAGAAGAATAGGAATCCAAGAACACTTGATCATTCTAATGCGAAACTTATACTTGGACCAAGAG
>NW_006399760.1:28633288-28634516 GCF_000299155.1 Elephantulus edwardii | reverse complement strand
TGGTTGCACCATTTTCAAGAAAAGTAGCCCCTAGGTGGTACAAATTGAGAATAATTAACGATTAATCTAAAAGTTGGCAGGACTTAATCCACACAGACGCATTATAGAAGTCTTGGCAATCTACTTCCAAAAGTTACATCCACTAAAACCTTTATAGCATACACTTCTACTCTCAAATACATGAGGACTTACTGAGTCACAATCAATTCAATAGTAACTGATGAATGATATAAAACAGGGCTGGTCTTTGGACTTGGCAGAATCTAATGCTGATTCTCAAGTCACGGAAATCACGGTCAGAACGTGCTGCTGAGAGGATACTAACTAACCAGGACGTGTCGGTGCATTGATTTCCGTACTCTCTTCACACTCCTTAATAAACAATAAAATACTTTATACAAATGATTCCTGTATAAAAAAACCAAAAAACACAAAAACCCCAAGCCAACCAACCCAAACTTCTTAATGTTAAACAGATAGAACTGATGCTTTTAAAGTAAGACAATGAAAACAAGGAGAGAATTTTACTGAACAAGGAAATGTGATATATAGATGGCAATACCAGTTTCTTTCAAGGTTCAATTGAATTCTGTATTCTGTGTTCATTACATAGTACAAAAAAAAAATCCACCCAGATAATTGGATATAGGGTAGAACAGATTTTATTTTCTTTTTCAACGGCATGCCTTGCATCTCAGATAGCTCTTCAACTGATTATGACAGTGTCAACAAAAGAAATTCCATTTGAGGTGTGCAGAGGAGAAATTTTAATTCAGTAACATGTTAAGATGTTGGTTCCTGTGGTTTTATTTCTTTATGCATTAGTGTTATTTATATACTGATGTTAAATAGTTTTATACAAAATATCTTTATGAAGCTGTTTATTGCATATTTTATATTGCTTAGAATATTATACATTGCATTACACAATTTCCTCTTTGTGAAGTCTCTTAGGAGAAAATTTTGATTGAACTTAGTACCAACCAAGAAGAAAGGCAGTTTTGAATCTTTTTTTTTTTTTAAAAAAAAGTATGGACCTTGAGAAGGATTTAACTGCCAAGTTTCATCTTTTCATGTGGAGTTAGAGTTGCCATAAATGACTAAGTTTTATTCATGTGTCATTACATCATGCTTTGGGTTTATGGTGCCACTGTTGTAGAATGAGGCTGACATTGGGGTGAGGGTAGGACTGAGAAAAACTGGGTAAATTATGTTTACTGCATTGAAG
>NW_006399760.1:28631014-28632178 GCF_000299155.1 Elephantulus edwardii | reverse complement strand
AAATGAAATTTGTATTTTGATTTCCTGGCTACTTGTTCCAGAAGTATTGATTGTGGACCTGAACAAGCTGAAATTGTTAACAGTCTCAGTCTCTTCTCCATCTATTGTGTTGGCCCACTGCCAATTGGCCCAATGGTGAGAATCTTTGTGTTATTGATGTTGAGCTTCAATCCATATTGAAGACTGAAATTCTTTTCTGCAGCAGATGATTGAGGTCCTCCTCAGTTTTGGCAAGCAAACTTGTGTATTTGCATAATGCAAGTTGTTGATGAGTCTTCTTCCATTTCTGATGCCCTGTGTCCTGCATCATCTGTTTTGCATATGGATCTAAAAGGTATGGAGAAAGAACACTTCTGGACACACTCCTTTCTTGATTTTGAATCATGCAGTGTTTCCTTGCTCTCCTCAGGCAACTACACCTTGTCAAACTATCGGTTTTGCCTGAGCACAATCAGGTGTTTTGGGATTCCCATTCTTCTCAAGGTTAGCCACAATTTGTTGTGTTCCACACAGCCAAATGCCTTTGCATAGTCCGTGAAACAAAGACAGGCTTTCTTCTAGTACTCTGCTTTCATCCAAGATCCATCTGACATTGGCAATGATGATCCTAGTGTCATGCCTGTTCTAAACCCAATCTGTACTTCTGGTAGTTCTCTGTTGATGTACTTGTTCTAGTCTTTTTTTAAATACTCTTGAGCAAGATTTCGTTTGCATATAATATTAGTGATATTGTTTAATTACTTGCCACACTCTGTAAGATGACACATTTTGTAATGAGAATAAACATAGATCTCTTCAGTCAACTGACCAGGTAGCTGTCCTCCAGATTTCTTGGCACAACTTGGTGAGCACAACAAGGGAAGCATCTGTTTGCTGAAATATGTCAATTAATATACATCAATTCCTGGAGCCTTGTTTTTTGGCAATTCCTTCAGAGCAGCTTGGACTTCCTCCTTCTTCACCATTGCCTCGAGGGGTCCCTTCCTTTTGAGGACTTATAAAAACATTTTATGTCAAGGGCTTTTAATTATGAGGTTCATCTCAGACTTGGTCACTTATTAGCCATCTCAACAAATCAGTCAAATAGATGTCTAGGTTGAAGATGATTAAAAAATAGGTTGTTGTTGTTGTTATGTGCCGTCGAGTCATTTGCGACTCATAGCG
>NW_006399760.1:28626941-28628434 GCF_000299155.1 Elephantulus edwardii | reverse complement strand
TACCTTATCAAAGACATATCTTTCTCCATAGGTATTCAATATTTACGCTGGGTAGACCATTTGAAAAGTTAGACTATAAGAAGAATACATCAAGACCGGAGGAAGACTTATCAACAATATATTTTGTTTAGATGACAAAACTTTGCTTACAAAAAGTGAAGAAATATTAAAGCACAAAATAAAGATCAAAGACTTTCAGTATTGCATGCACCTGAAAAAAAAAAAAAAGAAATCCTCACAGCCAATTCAACAGGCAACATCATGATAAATGGGGTGACGGGGGGAAGGTTGAAATTGTCAAGAACTTCATTTAACTAAGATCCACAAACAACACTCATCATAGCAGTGTTGTAATTGGAGCAAAGCCAGTGTGAGGAAGGCAGAGTGTGACAATAACTAACCCCACAGAGGGGAACTTACCTCATTAACAATGACCGCAAAATTAAACTGATTCCTATAAAGTCAGAACTACCTCCCCTCCACTCTGATACACTTCTACTAATTAGTGGGCCCTAAATTCATTGAAAACAACCACTCATACTTGGCTTATCTCTTTTTACTCACAGTCCTGGGGTTTCTTAGGTAAGTAAGTGGTAGGAGTCAGAAGACAAACTATATTATATAGTGAAAGTCCAGATTCAGTCCAGAAACACAAATACCAGAAGCAGCAACACACCAAAAAAGACTCCAGTTAGCAGCTTCCTTCCAGCAAGCAAAATTTCTGGCTCTCCTCAAGGGTTATGGCCCCATCTCTATCTCAAGGGCAGCAGCCTGGCTTCATCTGGCTCCATCAGGCTATGCTTTGCAATAGTCTCTCCCGAGTTTGATTAGCTTCACGTCTTATGTTGATATCACAGCTGTCAATGATTTGGAAGAAATTGATCTGCATTTGAAGCAGCTGGAGGCCATACATCTAGGAGAGCAAAGGGACGGGGGTGAAGTCTTGAGCTCCCACCTGGCAGTGTCAGGTCTAAGGCAATGGATAGAAACACCATTCTTTTTTTTTTTTTTTAGAAACACCATTCTTAAAAATCCTAACACCCTATCTTCACTGAATGAGAAATTTGGGGTAGTGGACATTAAAACTGACTAACCCTACATAACCTTTGTAATAATGTTCAAAAGCATTTGACTGTGATGCTATACAATAAAAATTTCAGTATCATGACATACTTATAATTCATTGCTATAAAGTTATAACCAACTGATAGCTGACCCTTCATTAGACTTCCAAGGCATTAGGTTGTTCAGGAAGATATTGTTTATATTCCTCCCATGAAGTAACTGATAAATCCAAACTGACAATAAGTGTGACCTTTGGATTAGTACTGCACTTTAGTAAGGACTAAATGTAGGAAAATTAGATATTGTTAAGGAAGAAATGGGACGCATAAATATTGACATACTAGGCATCGATGAGATGAGATGGACTGGCATGAGACATTTTGAGTCGGATGACCATATGATATATTACTCTGGAGATGAAAAGGTGA
>NW_006399760.1:28622155-28622733 GCF_000299155.1 Elephantulus edwardii | reverse complement strand
TCACTCATTCATTCACTCATCAATTAGTTAGGATGTATGAAGAAAAACAATCAAAATTATTTCTTAAGATTCTCTATTTTCCCTAATTGCTATTTCTGTTTACTAAGATATTCTAAGCATTTGATGAATCAATAAATTTTACAAAAGTTTATATGTCAACATTTTTCATTTCCCAATTTTCGTATTTTAAAAGGATTTATTTAATGCATTTGAATGTCCTACTTATGTTTATTCATTTTTTTTAGGAAACAACTTGTTATAATACAAAACATCAGTGGGATAGAGAATGGAGACACAGATTGAAAAGGCGTAAAGAAAGAAAAAAGAACAGGAGAAGAGAAAGAGAGACAAAGATAACCTGACTGTAATTATGCAAGTAATTGGAAGGTAGAATTACTACTGAAAGATATAGCAGACATTGTTAGATATTTGAAGAGAAAACAGAGCAAAAGCATCAACCCATATATGCTATTCTTGAGCCAATATCAGACATTCAGGAAAGCTTAGTGGTAATATATACCCTCTAAGTCTCAGTTTGAAAGAGACATCATGCTTAGACAGGTGGAGGGAGGGTCGGA
>NW_006399760.1:28619084-28620805 GCF_000299155.1 Elephantulus edwardii | reverse complement strand
AGTCAGTAGTTTTTCTATTCACTTTGTTTGAAAATGCTTTTGATGTGCACAGGGATTTAATCTTTAGGAGGTCCCATTTATCAATTTTATCCTCTCCAGATTTTGCATTTCTGCTGTTTCACAGTCTCTTTATATCATAGAATAGGCCGAGCTTGTAAGTAAACCAGTCTGAAATGAAAAACAAAATTGCGGACATATTTTGTTTATTTTACTTACTTAAAAGGTTTACTAAATTCTTGGTCTTTGTCAGACACTACATTATTTTATAGATATCAACAGGCATAATTTACAAAATGTATTCTTTAATAGTTAGATGAAACAAAAGACAATTAAAAAGTGACTGCAAGTTTGTGTGATCTAAAGAGTTAGTACAATAAAAGTTTAGTGGAAATATACTTTAAAACATTTTTTTTGTCCCTGGATGACCTATAAATTACATACTTAATGGGATAATCTATATGAAAGAACTTATAAATAGCAAACTTTGAACTAATGCACACAATATTATTATTCCAATAGTACAAAATTAACAATTAACATTAAAAAATAAAATCATATTGGAATGCAAGTGAAGTAAAGCAGTATATTTTTAAAATTAGACAATTAGCTATGATAAAACGTCGCATCTAGTCAACAGTGGCAAAAATGTTTGCATGATAACAGATCTATGTGATGATTATTTGGAGACTTGTTATGTGACTATTTTCCATGTGCTTCTTAACATTTTTGAGATGGAAAATCCATGGAATGCTCTACTTTCTTTCTTATGAAGACTTTCATAAGACACTCTTTGTGTGAGAGTAATAATTTTGCATAGTTTAACAGCTCCAAGAGTCCTAAAGCAATTTCATCCCACATATCATCTGACTCTTAACAACTTTTAAAAAATATAAAAATGCTTCAGTTTTAGATCTCACTGTATAAACATTAAGCATTTTTTTAGCTTTTTGTCACTTTAGGGCTTTCTTTAATTTTTTTCCTTCAAATATTTTTTATTGATTTTTATACAATAATTCATACACATTGTTTTTCATGCATGTAAATTGTGTCTTAAACAATCTTTCATTTACATGGTATTTTGTTAATGTACATTTAGCTTAAAACAACCCTTCAAACACATTGTATTTTATATAATTCATTATTATTGATCCATGCCTATCCTTACCTTATCTTAACCAGTCCTCACTGAATCTTTATTTCCTCACCAACCTCTGCTTTCCTAGTGATTTCCTTCCTTCCCCTCCTCTTTCACTACTTTCCCCCCTCTTTTGTTTTAAGATTTATACTAAACTTGCTCATCTATTCTTCTATTTTTACAATGATGGCTTTATGTATATTTGTTCTTATGAAACGGAGGTATTTCACTCAGCATGAAGCCTTCTACATTCTTCCATGTTATAGAAAATATTACAAAATTGTTGTCCCTTGGTGCTGCGTCATATTTCATTGTGTGCTCTTTTACCACAATTTCTCAATACATTCACTTGTTGGTGGGCATTTGGGTTGTTTCCATTTATTATCTTGCTATTGCGATTAATGCTGCTATAAACATAGATATATCACCATTATTGCCTCAGTTCTTATTTACTTGGGGTATATTCTAAGAATGGAACAGCTGGGTCATATGGATATGTAGGTTCAGTTTTTTAATGAAATTGCCTTACAAAGAGGTTGGACTATTCCACCAGCAATGGATGAGAATTACGGTCTCTCCACATCCT
>NW_006399760.1:28577846-28618296 GCF_000299155.1 Elephantulus edwardii | reverse complement strand
CTGCTTCCAGGCTTGATTTAGTCGGGAAGCTCCAGCCAACACTGTCCACCATGGGTGCCCATTACCACGATTGGCACATCACTGTCACAGGATAATTTCCACATTCTATCAGATCGCCTTTTTGTGAAATGATAATAAATATGGATCTCTTCCTGTTGGCCAGGTAGTTGTCCTCCAGATTTCTTGGAACAACCTGGTGAGTACATCTAGGGTAGCATCTGTTTGTTGAAATATGTCATTTGGTATTCCATCAATTCCTGGGGCTTTATTATTTGCCAAGTCCTTCAGAGCAGCCTGAATTTCCTCCATCATTATTACCTCTTGATTATACGTTGTTTCTTGAAATTCTTTTGTATTAGTTAATTCTTTTTGATACAGTGACTCTATATAGTCCTTCCAGACAAGCTGGGTTTAGAAGAGGCCATGGTAAAACATCAGCAGATAATTCAAATTTTTTTGAAATGTAGATATCATTGCTTACATCAAATAGATCTTGACTGAAAGTAGAGAATATTAAAAGTGTATTTACTTGTGTTTTATTGATTATTCAAAGACATTCAAAATTATATCATAAATAAATCAAGGGTAACATTGTAAAGAATGGAAATTCCATAAAACTTTCCTGTGGACATGTGTAACCTATACATAGACCAAGAAGTAGTTGTCTGACCAGACCAAGGGTATAGGACATAGTTAAAATTAGGAAAGGTGTTTATCATTTCACCATACCTATAATAAATCTGTGTGCTGTGTAAATAATTTGAAAAGCCGGACTACATGAAGAAGAATGTAGTGTCAAGACTGGAGGAATAATCATTAACAACCTGTAATATTTAGATGGTGCGACCTTGCTTGCAGAAAACAAAGAAGATCTGGAACACTTATTAACAAAGCTCAAAGTATATAGCCTTTACTATAGACTAAATTAACCAGGAAGAAGTGAAGTCAGAGAGAACCTTAGAAACAAGAATGGTGAGACTTCATCTCACATACTTTAGATGTGCTATCAGGAGAGTCTGTCCATGAAGATGTATATTATGTTTACAAATGCAGAACATCAGCATAAAGATAAGAGGACTTCAACAATAGCTTTTGATTAAATGACTACAGTAATGCGCAGAAGCCCAGAAGATACTTTAAGAATGAAGCAGGATGATAAAGTGTTTTTTGCTTTCCTGTGTGTAAAGTCACTATGAGTCAGAACCAACTCAGTAATGTATAACAAGAAGTTCTCTGGTGGCATACTGCATTATATTTTGAGCTACTAAAGAAAGGGCAACAACTTGAACTCACTAGCTCAATCATTCTTTTTTTTAAAAAAAACAAAAGGACTTCAAACACCTTATGAATAACAGTGCAACTTTGTCTAATACAAAACCATAAAATGAGGCCCTCAGGTTGAATGGCACTCAATATATATATTTAAAGATGAAAGACCTGTTAATAGAACTATTACTCCAATTTATGCTTCAACTTATAAAGCCAAATATTAACAAATTGAAGGTTTGTACTAATTTTTGTGGTCTGAAATTGATAAAAAGTGTAATTAAGATGATGTGCAAAAGATGGAAACAAAGGATTGGTAGTCAGTCATTAACATGCCATTGGGGGTAGAAATGAGCATCGAAATTCTAGTATTTTTGTATAAAAATAGAATTTTGTAAAAGAAGAAACTTATTTATTATAAAATCTTTATTAAAAAGGTAATGAGGATTATACCTATAGATCTCACCTGATGAAATCCACTACATCAGTGGAGCAAAATGGTAGGAGCAGCTTCGAACAATCAGAACAAGGCTCATTATCAAACAGACCACCACATGCTTATCTGTAAGTCCAAATTGAAGCTGAAGATAATGAAAAGAAGTCTACTAGAGTCAAAAGGCAGCTTTGAGCATACCTTAAGGAATTGTGCTGCTGATGCAAAGGTACATGATTTGAATACAGCAGCTGCTACAGGGAGAAAGATGAGTAATCCCCTCCCATTTGATTTACTGTCTCTGAAAACCCACAAAAGAGTCAGCTATGGGTTAGTCCTGAGTGTATAGTACACAACAACAACCACCTAAATTTGCGGAACTCTGATGACTTAGTGGTAAAAAGTTCTGCAAACCTAAAGGCACGTGATTTGAATCCACCAGATGCTCCATAAGAGAAGGCTAGCAGTCTCCTCCTGTACAATTTACTGACTCTCGAATCCTGGCTGCTGGTTCAGCAATGGCTCGGTTCAGACTTGACAGTACATAACAACAACAAATCTAAATGGAGAGATCATTTTAAAAATAGATCTGATGCCTTGCACACTAATGACTGAAAAGAAGATAGGATAATGATAAGGATCATAGAAAGAAAAATATAAGTATTAAAAGATAGGAAGAAAATAAAAGACCAAAATGGATGTCATAAAAGACTCTAAAAATTCTTGTGGAGACTAAGGTGTGCCTGATACAGGCCACAGTCTTTGCAATTACTTGCTATGTGTCAGAAAGCTTGACAATGACTAGAGATGATAGAGAATGATGCCTTTGGGCTGTGGTGCTAGAGAAGAGTATTGAATATACCATGGACTTCCAGAAGAACAAAGAGGTTCATCCTGAGAAGGGATAAACCAGGCTACTCCTTGAAGGCAAGGATTCTAAGGCTTCATCTGACAAAATGTGATCATGTTGAAAGGAGGGACCAGTCCTTGGAGAGGGATGTCATGTTTGGAAGGCTGGAGGAACAGTGTAAGAGAGGAAGACCCTCAATGAAATGGATTGATTCAGTGACTGGGGTAATGAGAGTAAGTGTGTCAGAGACAATAATGTTGGCACAGGATAGAACAGGATAGTACATAGGATACTTATGAGTCATAAGCGACTCAATGGCATATAACAACAACAACAGCAGCAATGTTAAATGAAGAAACGATGACATGTGAGAGCTTAACAGATTTTGAAGGGCAGATGGAGAAGACATAGCATTCTGAAATTCATAAAGCCTAATGAGTTAGAAAATCAAAATGGAAGAATATGCTCAGCAATTCTCAAGCTGAAAGAAATGAAGAAATAATTCAAGCTTAAAGTGGCAGGACTAAAAGACATTATTATAAAAATACTGGAAAGAATATAAAAAATATTGAACGAAGCAGGTCCATCAAAGGGAGATAGAAGGAATGTACAGAGTCATTGTCCCAAAAAATGAATTTGTTAGTTTTCCACCATTTCAAGAATTTGTATATAAACCAGAATCAATACTGAAAAAAAAAAGAGTTCAAATTTCACTGAAAGCTTTGATTAAAAATAAAGCTATTTATGGAATACAAATTGAGGTGTCTCAATATACCTATGCCATGCTGGAAATGTTTACTTACCTATACCAAGAAATTTGAAAGACAGCTATGTGATCAATTTACTCTGAGATACATATTTGTGCTAATTCCAAAATAGTGGTCCAAATGAACACACAAATTATAGAAAAATATTATATCATTTTTCTATAAGCTTAAAATACTAGTCAAATCTTACTGAAGATTATTTAACAATTGCTGGAGCAGTAAACCTATAATGAACTGTCAGTAACTTAAACTTGATTTAGAAGAAGCCGTGGAATGAAGACCTTCATTACTGATATGAAATGGATCTTTATTGAAAGCAGAGAGCTCCAGGAAGATGTTGACTTACGTTTTATTGACTGTGAACATATTCAACTATGGATAACATTAAGAAGAGTGGGAATTACAGAACACTTAAATAATTAGTCATGTGGTGCCCATACATAGACCAAGAAGCAGTCTTTGAAATGGAATAAAAAGATAATGCAATTTAAAATCACGAAAAGTGTGTCAAGAGTCTACCCTTTCTCCATGTTTTAAAAATGCAGGCTGTGCAAATCATCTGGGAAAGCTGCACTACTTTAAAAAAAAAAACATGATATCTGAATTGGAAGACTTATTAACATCTTGTGATATGCAGATGGAACACTCTTGTTTGCTAAAAGAGAAGATATGAAATATTTAATGTTGAAAATCAAAGCTTCTAGCATTGACTATACCTGACCATAAAAAAATAAGACAATTATTGTAAAAACAGAAGAATAACCAGTAGGATGTGTATAAATGTACAAAGAGGGAAAGAGAAGGGGCAAGGTGGGGAGAAGGGGAAATCACAGGGTTGAAGAGTTTAGTGGGTGAAGGAAGGGGACAAAGGAATTAGGAAAGATCCAATGGGAATCTAAAAAGATGGGGTATTAGTAGACATAAGCTAATAGTGTTTCATTTTAAAGACACAAGGTAACGTAATGATCATATGAAACACAATGTGAATGGGAAAAACCTTCAAAATCAAACAAAAAATAGAAAACAAAAATCTTTACCATTTGACTCATGAGCTACAGAAAAAAAAATAAATTGCTAAGGATGAAACTGACACATCGAGGATGATAGCTACATGAAACTAATTGAATTCATAATCAGTTCCAGTGGAAGGAATCAAGAAATCAAAGAATTTAGTGAATGGGGGCAAATCTACAGTGAAAGACCCCTTTAAAGTGTTAAAAAAAGCACAGATAGAACTTTGAGGAAGGATGTCGACGTGGCCTGTGCTCTGGTGTTTTCAATTGCTTTACATGTGTGTTAAAGCAGGGCAACTAGTAAAAAGTAGTAAAGAAGAGCTGATTTTTTAAAAATATTATATTATTGCCAAATAATGTGGATCATGTTGTGAACTTCCAAAATAAAGAATAAATCTCTATTCTGGAAGATTTCAGTAGGAATGCTCTCTAATCAGGAGAACAGTGAGACATAGCCTCAAGAATTCTGGATTTGTACTCAATTGCAAGAAACCTGTCCCTGGAGAAGGATGTCATATTTAAGAAAGTAGAGAGTCAGCAAAAAACAGTAAAACCCTTAATTAAGATGACACAATTGGTGCAACAGTGGACTTACACACAGCAATGATTTTGAGAATAGTGCAGGACTGGGCTGCATTTTGTTCCATTCTACATAAACCAGAAACAACTTGATAGAACCTACAAGAACATTGTGGACTTAAGTGACTGAAATTCGTCACTTAATTCATCACAACAAATTTCAGTCACTTAAGTTCATCATTTGACTGACTTTAGTTAAACCAAGGATTAAAGTGTGTTGGGGAAGCCAAATTTTCTGTTCCATTTTTATTTTATCTTTAACAGGTTTACTGATGACTAGGAGGATAAATATTTGGTTTCTCTTTGCTGTAATGTTAGAAATGGACTATATGCAATTTAGAGTTGTCATTTTAAACCGAAAATGAAATCTCTAATGGGTTCAAGAAGTTAGGAAAGTTGATGTGTGAGGAATGTGGATATGCGTGAGAGATGAACAGAATTAATCCAATGAGGAAATCTCAATTGTGCCTCAAGGCACAGGATGCCTGTGAACTAATCGTTGCACAAAGCCCTTTTTGTTACCCTATGCTTTTGGCTTCTTAGTGAGGCTTTTCTTTTGGCAAATGATCTATCTTAATATTACACAAGGAGGTTTTGTATGGCGAGTGTATCATCAGAGTTCTCTTGTACTGCAATGATGTGAAGAAAAGAATATGTGCAATATCAAATATTATAGTCCAGAATAAAAATAGCATTCCCTTGTTACAGAGATGTAAAATTAATCATGAAAAGCAAAACACTGAAATTACAGAAACTTGTTATTTTGGGAAAATTATCCTTAAATCCTTTGAGTTTAAGCAGCTTGACTTTTCCAATAATTTCACAAAAAATAATATGTTCACATCACTAATGAGAATATTATCAAAAGCTGAATTATATTAAGAGACTAATGTGCACTTGATATGGGCTGTGGTGTTCTCAAATTACTTGCTATGCATGAGAGAGTTGGAAAATGGTTGAGGATGATAGAAGAATAACTGATGCCTTTGAACTGTGGTGCTGGAGAAGAGTACTGAACATATCCTAGGATGCTGAGAGTAAAAACAGATCTGTCCTGGAGAAAAGGAAACCAAATTGCTTCTTGGAAGCAAAAATTTTGAAGCTCTGTCTGAAATATGTTGGGCATATTGCCTGTAGGTATCAGTCCTTGGAGAAGGACATCATGCTTGGAAGGGTGGAAGGATAGCTCAGAACAAGAAGACCCTGGATGATATGGATTGACCCAGTTCCCAGGGCAACTGGGGTAGGTGTGTTAGAGGCAATGACTGGCTCAGGATAGGACAGGCTTCAGAGCTATTGTACAGAGGATCAGTCTGTGTCACAGGCAACCCTACAGCACATAACAATAGCAACATGTACCAGTTACTGTTATCAGTGATTTTGTGGATTTTCTCACTTGAACCTTACACCTACTGAAGATATTGCTATAATTATTACTTTTTCCAGGTGAGGGGACTAAGATCCATGTATGTTTAAGATTTTACTTAAGATAATATTACAATATAACATTTCTGTCCAACTTAAATTACTGTCAATGTAGTTCTTATAAGGTTCTATTGAGGTTACTATGATACATAGGGACCCTATGAACTACAGAACTGAACCCTGCCCTATTATGTGCTAGCCTCAAAAACCTGTAACATGCTCTAGCCATTGGTTATAAACTGTGTCAATTCATCATGTTGAGAGTCGTCCTTTCCTTTACTGATCCTTAACCAATATACGTCTGTTTTCAAGGACTGGTCCCTCCTGACAGCTTGCCCAAAATAAATGAGACAAAGTTTCCTTGTCTCTAAGGAGCACCCTGGTTGCATTTTTTCCAAGATAGATGCGTTTATTGTTTTGGCAGTCTATGGCATACTCAGTATCCTTTGCCAATACATCACTTCAAGAATATTGATTCTTCTTTGGCCTTTCTTGTTCATTATCCAGTATGTGTGTGTGTGTGTGTGTGTGTGTGTGTGTGTGTGTGTGTTCAGTTGGAACAGTTGGATCCTGGAAGGTAAGTTGTTTTGATTTATTTGAAAATTGGATAAACCAATTTAGGTGTTCTTAATTTTGTTAACAATCAAGTATAATCTGACTGGCTATATTTATCTCATTAACAATGAGCTGTGGGCTAGAAACCTCTTGTTAAAGCAATCAGGACCTGGTTGTGGGCCTTTGTATTTAAAAGTCAGTTGGGTCTTCCTCGGGCTTTGTGTTAATTGTGTTTGGGAAGAATATTGTTCTACATGGTACAGGACTTGTATGTCAGTTTACTGTACTGAAATAATTTGGGGTTGCTGTGTTACTGAAAGTTGTGCCACTAGTGTGTCAAATGTCATAAGGGTTATTCATGGTAGACAGGTTTTCATGTAGCTCTCCAATTAAGATAGTATAGGGAGTAAGATCGACCATCTAATTCCTAAATAACAGGCCTTAGAAAACCCAATGAACACTAAAGGAATGAGGATAGTTACAGTAGTACAATGGTCGAGCCCAGATTGGAAGACAGTTGAAATGAGGAAAAACAAAAACAAACATCACTTAATAATTGGAACCTGGACAGTACATAGCTTCAATGTTGAAAAACTGAAAATTGTTTAAAATTAAATAGAATTCATGAACGTTGACATGCTAGTCATAAGTGAGATGAGATGGACCAGCTTTGGCCACATTGAATCAGATAATCATGGTATACTTTGCAGGGAATGAAAAACAGAAGAATGGTATTGCATTCATGATCAAAAAGTCTATTTCAAGTTCTACCCTGAAATACATTGTTGTGAGTGATAGGGTAATATCTACACACATACAAGACCCGTTAACACAACTATTATTCAAATTTACATTTCTACATCTGAAGCCAAAAAGGAATAAATTGAGAATTTTTACCAAGTCTTGAAGTCCAAAATTGACAGAACATGCAATCAAGATGCATTAATGATAACTGATTAGAGGAAAGCAAAAGTGGGAAACAGTAAAGAAGGAATAGGAGTTGAAAAATAAGGGTTTGGTGATAGAAATGAGGCTGAAAGTAGAATGATTGAATTTTGTATATACAATAATTTATTCATTGCAATATCTTTTATAAAAAAAGACACAAACAATGACTTTACATGTGGATCTCACCTGATGGGCTATATAAGAATCTGATTGACTACATTTTGAAGAAATCATTGGAGAAGCTCAATATCAACAGTCAAAATTAGGCCAAAGGCGAACTGTAGGTCAAATCATCAATTACTCATGTTGGTGTTGTTGTTAAGTGTCGTGGAGTTGCAGGCACTCATAGCGACCCTATGGAGGAGAGTCCTTGACATTTGGGTGCCTTTCATCCTCTCTCCAGGTTCATAGGGTTTCTGAAGGCAAGTTTTATGGAAGTGGATACCACTCCTCCTTCCAAGCAATTACTCATATACAAGTTCAAATTGAGGACAAAGAAAATGAAAATAAGTCCACAGTAAACAAGATATGAACTTGAATCAGTTCCATCTGCATTTCAAGAAAGAATGTCTATTTATTATTTTTTTGACCATGCAAAGCAATTGACTGTGTGAATCATAACAAGTTGTGGTTGACATTGAGAAGAATGAGAGTCCCAGAGCACCTAGTTGTGCTCATGTGGAACCTATACCTGAACCAGGAGGCTGTTGTGCAAGAGAGCAGGAGGACACTGCATGACTTAAAATTGAGAAGGGAGAGTGTCAGAGTTATATTCTCTCTCCATTACTATTCAATCTGTATGCTGAGATAAATTACTCGAGAAGCTGAGCTCTATGAAGAGTAGTATGGCACCACATTTAGAGGGATACTCATCAATGAACTGGAGTCTGAAAATCAAAAGGGCCAGACTCGTTCAGCATTTCCTAAGCTGAAGGAACTAAAGAACAAATTCAAGCTATAAGTTGCAATAAGTACAAACGCTATTGGCAGAATATTGAATGATCCAGGAAGCATCAAAAGAAGATGGAAGTACTATACAGAGTCACTGTACCCAAAAGAATTGTCTGACACTGAAGAATTTCAAGAAACAACTGATGATCAATAGGCAATGGTGATGAGGAAGTTCAGGATGCTTTGAAGGACTTGGCAAAAATAAAAAAAAATAATCCCCAGTAATTGATGGAATACCAAATGACATATTTCAACAAACAGATGCTGCCTTAGATGTGCTCACGAGGTTGTGCCAAGAAGGCTGGAGGAAAACTACGTGGCCAACTGACTGGAAGAAATTTTTATTTATTCTTATTAAAATAAAAAAGGTGACCAGACAGAATGTGGAATTCACTCATATCACACTCAAGCAAAATCCTGCTGAAGATTATCCAGAATTGATTGAAACAGTACATTGACAAAAACCTACCAGAAATACAAGCTGCATTTAGAAGACGTCATGTTGCTAGAGACATTTTGGACAATGTCAAATGGCTCTTGGCAGAAAGCAAAGAGTACTAGGGGAATGTCTATCTGTGTTTCATTGAGTATGTAAAGGCATTTGACTGTGTGAATCGCAACAAATTGTGGCTAACCTTTAAGAAAATGGGGATCCCAGAACACTTGATTGTATTTATGTGAAGCCTATATTCAGACCAGGAAACAGTCCTCACAACAGATCAAGGAAACACTACACGGTTTAAAATCAGGAAAGGAGAACATCAGGAATGCATCGTGTCTTCAAACCTTTTCCATTTTTATGCAAAACAAACGATTTGGGAAGCAGGGCTCTATGAGGAAGAATATGGCATGAGGTTTAGAGGAAGACTCACCTACACCCTACGTTATTCTAATGACACAATATTACTTGCTGAAGCTGAGGAGGACATGAAGCGTTTGCTTTAAAAGCTCAAGGACTATTGTCTTCAATATGGATTGAACCTCAACCCTAAAAGTAAATTTGGAATAGAAAGGAATTTCCTCAGCATAGTGGAAAGTATATATGCAAAACCATGAGCCAGTATTATTCTCAATGGGGAACAAGGACCAGATAAAGATGCCCAATGTCACCACTTCTATTCACTATTGTATTGGAAGTACTTAATAAGGCAATATGACAAGTTGTTGTTGTTGTTATGTGCCGTTGAGTTGTTTGCGACTCATAGCGACCCTATGTACAACAGCCCCAAATCCTGCTCTATCCTGTGCCAATCTCATTGCCTCCGACACATCCATCCCGATTACCCCAGTCACTGAATCAATCCACCTCATAGAGGGTCTTCCCCTCCTGCACTGTTCCTCCACTCTGCCCAGCATGATGTCCCTCTCCAAAGACCGGTCTCTCCTTACAATATGTCCAAAGTATGTCAGGTGAAGCCCCAGAATCCTTGCCTCCAAGGAGCAGGCTCGTTTAACCCTCTCTAGGATGAATCTATTTGTTTTCTTGGCAGTCCATGGTACATTCAGTACTCTTCTCCAGCACCACAGCTCAAAAGTGTCAATTCTCTTTCCATCCTCCCTAGTCACTGTCCAACTCTCTGATGCATAACAAGTGATTGCCAAAACCATGGCCTGTATCAGGCACACCTTAGTCTCCAGAGAGACACCGTTGCTCTTGAGTACTTTAGAGAGGTCTCTAACAGCAGACTTTCCCATCACAATACGCTTTTTGATTTCCTGGCTATACTGGTGCCAAGAGTGTTGACTGTGGAGCCGAGCAAACTGAAGCTGTGAACAATCTCAATCTCTTCACCATCCATCCTAATGCTACCGATTGGTCCAGTGGTGAGAATTTTTGTCTTCTTGACATTGAGCCTCAGTCCATATTGGAGGCTGCAGTCCTTGACCCTCTGCAGTAAGTGCATGAGGTCCTCCTCAGTTTCAGCGAGCAGGGATGTGTCATCTGCATAACGCAGATTGTTGATAGATCATCCACCAATCCTAACGCCACACTTCTCCTGATAGAGCCCAGCCTCTCGGATAATCTGCTCTGCATACAGGTTGAAAAGGTATGGAGACAGGACACATCCCTGGCATACACCCTTCCCAATTTTGAACCATGCAGTGTTGCCCTGCTCTGTTCTGACTACTGCCTCTTGGTCCAAGTATAGGTTTCGAATTAGCACGAATAAATGTTCTGGGAGTCCCATTCTTCTCAGAGTCAGCCACAGTTTGTTATGATCCACACAGTCAAATGCCTTTGCATAAACAATGAAACACAGATAGACATTCTTCTGGTATCCTCTGCTTTCAGCTAAGATCCATCTAACATCATCAACAATATCCCTAGTACCACAACCCCTTCTAAACCCAGCATGGACTTCTGGCACTTCTCTGCTGATGTACTGTTCCAGTAGTTTTTGGATAATCTTCAGTAGAATCTTGCTTGCATGTGACAAGAAGGAAATTAAAGGAATCCAGATTGACAAAGAGATGGTTAAACTAATCACTATATGGAGATGATATGAAAATGTACACAGAAAACTCCAATGACTAAAAAAACAAAATAGAGCTAGTAGACCAGTTTTGTAGGTTACAAAATCAATATTCAAAAATCATTTTAATTCTCTACAGTAACAAAGAGAACTCAGAGAAGGAAACCAAGAAAGCAAGACTATTTTCAATAGCCAACTGAAAATTGAGATACTTGGGAATGAACCTATCTAAAGACACAAAAGACCTGTAAAAAGCAAACTACAGAATATGTTTGCAAGACACAATAAAAGCCCTAAATAAATGGAAAACATATCTACCCTGTTTATGGATAGGAATATTGTGAAAATAACAATCCTACCAAAAGCGATCCACATGTTCAGCACAATCTCAATGCAGATACCAAATTCATTTATCAAGGAGATTGAAAGAGACACCAAATAAGCAAAGCATTTCTGAAAAAGTGAAAGGCATAGCACCCCCTGACCTCAAAACCCTATTCCTAGTGGTAATAACTAATACAGCATAGTACTGGTACAATGATGGACACGTAGACCAATGAAACAGAATTGAGAACCCAGAAATGGACCCAGCTATCTATGGTCAACTGATATTTGACAAGGAAGTAAAAGCTATCAAATGGGGAAGTAAAAACCTCTTCAACAAATGGTGCTGGAAAAACTGGACAACTACCTGCAGAAAGCTGAAACAGGATCCACATCTCCCACCAAACACAAAAATCAACTCAAGATGGATCAGAGACTTGAGAGTAAAGCCCCAAACCATAAAGTTCATAAAAGACAAGCTGGGATTAAGTCTTAGATGGCCTAGTCTCTGGCATAAAGAGACTGGCAAATAGATACAAAAATGTACTATCTGGAGAGGATAAAATTGAAGAATGGGACTTTCTAAAGATTAAATAAATCACTGTGCTCATCAAAAACTTTTTTCCAACAGGGTAAAAAGAAAATCTACAGGCAGGGAAAAAGAACACTTGGCAATATCATCTCATACAAGGGTCTCATAAAAAAGTTTACAGGATACTTCCAGACCTCCTGAAGAAAAAGACTGATTGCCCAATGACAAAATAGGCAAAAGACATGGAATGACTTTTCACAGAGGAAGAGAAGACATTCAGATGCCCAACAGACACATGAAGAAATGCTCAAAATCACTGGCAATAAGAAAGATGCAAATCAAAACCACAACGCACCCCAATTGCTGTTGTTGTTGTTTTTATTATGTGCCATTATGTCACTTGTGACTCATAGTAACCCTATGTACAAAAGTCCTAAACCCTTCTCTGTCCTGTGCCAATCTTATTGTCTCTGACACATCTACACCCATTACCCCAGTCACTGAATCAATTCACATTATCGAGAGTTTTCCTCTTCTGCACTGCCCCTCCACCCTCCTAAGAGCAATATCCCTCTCCAAGGACCTATCCCTCCTTATAACATATACAAAGTATGTCAGACAAAGCTTCAGAATCCTTGTCTCAAGGAGCAGTCTAGTTTAACCCTCTCTAGGATGAAGCTGTTTGTTTTCTTAGCAGTCCATTATATGTCAACACTCATCTCCAGCACCACAGCTCAAAGGCATCAGTTCTCTTTCTGTCATCCTTGTTCATTGTCCACCTATCTGACACGAAGACTATAGCCTGGATCAGGCGCATATTAGTCTCCAGACTGACGTCATTGTTCTTCGGTATTCTGGAGAGGTCCCTGAAAGCTGACTTTCCCAATGAAATTATTTCTTGATTTCCTGGCTGCTGGTGTAAAGAGTATTAATTATGGAGCCAAGCAAAACAAACTGCTAACAATCTCAATCTCTTCACCGTCCATAATGATGCTGCCAATTGACCCAGTAGTGAGAATCTTTGTTTTCTTAATGTTGAGCTTTAAAACCTTAATAAAAGCTGCAGTTCTTGACCTTCTGCAGCATGAACCCCAATAGCAGTGGCAAAGTTTAGTAGGGCAGCAAACAATAAATGTTGGAGGAGATGAGGAGAAGTGGGAACGCTTTTATACTGTTGATGGTATTGTACAACCACCAACAGTGGTACAACCACTCTGAATTTTCTCAAAAAGTTGAACATTGAAACTTTTTATGTCCCAGCTATTTCATTGTTCATAGCTGGATGTTCCACCATTGCAAGAACATGGAAATTGCCCAATGTCCAAACACAATCCAGTGGATTGAGAAATTGTGGTGCATTCATACAATAGAATATTATACAACACTTAGTACCAACAATTAAAAAAATACCACATAATTTGAGAGAGACTGGAAAGCATTATGATGAGTGAATTCAGTCTCTTAAGGACAAATACCCCATAAGGCCATTATTGTAGAAATAGAAAGATAAATAGTAAAACATTTATGGGTACCCAAGAGAAGGATGCAGTGGGAGAGGAGGGGTGAGGATGGGTATGGACAAAGCCACAGGGTTGCATAGTTTTGTGAGTTCAGGGAGGAGGTGAAGGAAATGGGAAGAATCCTTCAGGGACCTGAAAAAGACTAATTATGGGTAAGGTCCAATGATAATTAATTTTATAAAACATAAAGCATGTGAATGATTATATGTAACATAATGTGAATGAAGAATAGTGTGAAACACAATGTGTACAAACTTTGTAAGCAAACCAATATAAAATAATTTTTTTTAAAAGGACAAGTTCTCATCAGTTGTTCTTAGGGTCTCTATGAAATGTAGGTCAGCCTGATGGTGCATAATAACTAAGAGCATTTACTCTAAAGGCAGCCCTATTTGCTATGTATTTATTATCTTCATTTCTCTAGCACTTCCATTATCATAGATATGCATAAATTTTATCAACTAGAGTTATTCCTACAATCTTATGAAGTTTCCTAATTACTTCCTGACATAGAATTACGGTTGTTGTTATTATTGTTGTTAGGTGCCCTCAAGTCAAGTACAATGCATAGTATGAACAACAGATATTAAACTGGTTCTATCCTGGACCATCCTCATCATTTCTGACACACAGATCCATTGCTGCAGTCACTGTGTCTATCCATCTCATTGAGGGTCTTCCTCTTTTTTACCAGACCCCCACCTTCCCAAGCATGACTAGCCTCTACTAAATATATGTTCAGAATACGAGAAATGAAACTTTGTCATTCTTACCTCCAAGGAGCATTCTGGCTACACTTTCTTTAAGACATATGTTTGTTCTTTTGGCAGCCCATCTAATAGTCATCACTCTTCTCCAACACCAGATCATTTTCACATTTTTTTCAGAAATAATTGCTTCTTCCTGTATGTGGTAGATAATAAGAAAAAGAAAAGGGTGGAATGAAGGGGAGGTAATTGAAAAGAGGAATAAGAGAAGAAAGAAGAGAAAAATACACAGGTACAAAAGACAGAAAGACTGGACAGAAAAAGGTAAAAGATATCTTTCTTTGGTTTTTCAGTTGTGTGCTCCACAAATAGCTGAGTCCTCTGTAACAAATCTTGTCATCTGAGATTACAGAATACACTGTCAATGCAAAAATGTATGGTTCGAATCTAGCAGCAGCTCAGGAGAAAAATTGCTGTCTCCTAAGAAATTTATAGATTTTAAATAACCACTGGAGGGTCAGCTATGAGTCAGTACAGAGTCAATGACAAGTACCCTGCCTAGCGACCATGGGTAAACTTAAACAAACTGAGCTCCAAGAGAACTGAGCTGACAGACAGCAACAATGATCTCCTCTTTATCCAATGAGTAGGTCGGGGCAGCATGAAAATCCCCTTCTCCTGGTCATTTGTTTCACATTGTATATGTCCATACTCCATCTTTTTTCCTATGGAAATTCTGTGAAGTTTTCTCCTTTTCTATATGTGCTGTTTTCTAATTCACAAGATATTCAGACACGATGAGGAGCACTACTTGTACTCAGTTCTTTTTCCCTTACTAATTGAGAATTAATTCAATTCCTGATTTTCTCATTTGATACCAAGAGTTTCATGGTAATCACCTGTGTTTCACAGTTTGTTTTTTTGGGGTTTTTTTCTGATTTACATTGGAGGCAAATTGTTATTACCAAGATACTGTCTTGTCTCCTTGAGAAGACAATGGAATTTGTTTCACTTTACCATCTTTTATTTTTTTAATATATTTCAATTTTTTTTTTTTTTTTTGTGCATGTACCATCAAATTGGATCAGATTGGTACAGGAGGAGATTATTCCTCCTTCTCCAGCAGAGCATCTGGTCTATTTAAACCACGTACCTCTGGGATTGCAGTGCAGTTTCTTGCCACTAGGCCACCAGAGCTACCTATATTTTTAAAAATTTTTAAAAAATATTCTACTAGTTTATTTACAAAATTTGTATACCTTGTTCAAGAACTGTCTTTTATTTTTAAGATTGTACATAAAATTTGCTATTATTTAGGCATACAGAAGTTTACTAAATTTAATTAAAATTATTAATTAAGCATGTTTACAAAATTCATATAAAACTGAAAGTTCCTTCTTTTCAAATGGAAAGGAAACAAGGATGATGGATTACTACTTTAAAGAGAGAGTGGATGTTATTCTAGCAAATGCTTGTTCATTATTTCCTGTCATCTTAGTGTATTTAATTTACACTGCTAGCTTAATTTTAGTAAATACAGATGTTGGACATAGAGAATCATACGCTAACATGAGTCAGTTTTACAAGAACTTAATTTGTGAATATAGTTTTGGAAAACCATTTTTTATCTAAAATCTTATGCGTATTTCTGCCAATAGAAATATAATCTATGCAGTAGAAGAGATGTGCCCTTGTGAACTTCTCCATAAATGTCCTTTAATAGGATTCCTCACTGTTACTATAAAATAGGAAATTATTCTTTTGGAATAAGAATGAACTCTGAAGATTAAATAAAATTTATACTTACAAAAAATACTTGATCTTAATATTTAATATTAAAATAACTAATAAAATATAAATTCTCTTTTGATGTAATGAAAAACAAATACCCTTTTCCAGAAACTTTCTGTCCTAAGATTCTATAATCACTTATAACCTTCGGGTCTCTTACGTCTCTCCATCTTTCAATTTTTTTTTCCCTTTAAAGAACAATTTTCTTAAACATTTTTATGTTTATGTGCCTGTGTGTTAGGTGCCATTCAGCTCCATTTAACACAAAGCAGCCCTGTGCTTAGCTGGAATGGCACATGATAGAGCTTGTTCCAATTTCATAATCACTGTTATATTTGAATGCATTATTACAGCCACTATGTTAATCTATCTCATTGAGAATATTCTTTATTTTTGCTGATTTTCTGTTTTTCCAAGCACAATGACCTTGTCCGGGGACTGATCTTTCCTGAGAGCAAGACTGAAATAACTGAAATGAAATCTTACCATCCTCACTTTTAAGAAGCATTCTGTTTCTTTTTTCCAAAAGCAAATTTTGTTTTCACTCTTATAAATAACTATGATTTAGTCACTATTCTTTATCAAGATCATACTTCAAATTCATCAGTTCTTTGGTCCGTCTTTTGTTGTTGTTGTTTATTATGTGCCGTCGAGTCGCTTGCGACTCATAGCGACCCTATGTACAACAGCCCTAAACTCCGCTCTGTCCTTTGCCAATCACACTGTCTCTGACACTCCCATCCCGGTTAGCCCAGTCACTGAACCAATCCACCTCATAGAGGGCCTTCCCCTCCTGCGCTGTCCCTCCACCCTACCAAGCATGATGTCCCTCTCCAAGGACCGGTCTCTCTTTACAACATGTCTAAAGTATGTAGACGGAGCCTCAGAATCCTTTCCTCTAAGGAGCCACCCAGTTTAACCCTTTTCAGGATAAATCTGTTTGTTTTCCTAGCAGTCCATAGTATTCTCAATACTCTTCTCCAGCACCACAGCTCAAAGGCATCAATTCTCCTATCTTCCTTGGTCATTGTCCAACTCTCTGATGCATAACAAGTGATTGCAAAAACCATGGCCTGTATCAGGCACACTTTAGTCTCCAGAGAGACACCATTGCTCTTATACATATGCTATTTTCCACATGCATATGAGACAATTGTTGGAAGCAGGAGTGGAATCCTTTTCCTAAACTACATGCCTTAAGAAACTCAATGAACTTTGATAAATATCGATAGTTGTAGAAGGGCTTCAGGTTTTTTTGTTCATGGGGTCACTATCAATCATGCTGAACTTAAAGGCAATAAATAACAATAACATGTAATGATTGTAAATACCATAGTTTAGGACAGGTGTCTTTGACTTCAACATGACCTCTTGGGTTTTTATTACCTTAAAGAACATTTTTGTGGAAGATTTTCCCAATACAACAATATGGAGCATATGTAAATATTTTTTGCATTAAGGATAATTCAATTTCCATGTAGATAGTTATAGTATCCTAGAAAAGTAACATTTATAAAATTAAGAGTTAGATAAGTCTGCTTCTGGTGTTCTCTGTTTTTAGCTCTGAGTAGCTTTTGACATAGACTTTTTGCTAGCAAAAATGACAAATCAGTGACTTTGAGAATAACTCCTATTGCTGCTGGTTTTGCCTTTATCATAGTCTTTTAAAAAGTTAAATGCTTGGGGAGCTCTGGTGGCCTAGTGGCAAGGAGCTGCAACTACAATCCCAGAGTCGCACTGTTTGAATCCACCAGCTGCTCTGCCGGGGAAGAAGGGATAATCTCCTCTTGTACCAGTCAGATCTGATTTGATGGTACACGCACACAAAAATTAAAAAAAAAAAATTTTTTTAAAAAGTTAAGTGCTTATGTTGAATGTGGAATCACCAGTGTGACACATTCTGATACTGTTTATGGTTGTGATAGTCGGTTTCTTTTATGACTGTGGAAAATAATACCAATCATAATATTGTGTTGTGGGTGTTTTCCCCTTCCAATTTTTGTATTTTTGAGACATATGTTTAGGCTATAGTGACGTCTGGAAAAGGTTAATGACTGTTGTTGGAGGTTTCCCTGGTGATTCATAGATAGAATCATCATGATTTTTGTTTGGCAAGCCACAAAAATATAATATAGTTTCTTATTATATACACTGTTTTGTAAAACTTCAGCCCTAATATACTATATAAACTTTCATATTGTCATATAGTATGAAAATATGGGTTTTTTATAATATAATCTTATCTAAACCTCTGTCATTCAAAATTCTTTTAAAAATAATTGATCTACCATTATCCATTCTATGGATAATAATAGTGGTTAATCAACATGATAAGCTTAAAGTATCACTGAATTATTCATGGGAAGACTCTTGAAATGGCAAAAGATTTGTACATATACATATATATGAAACAAATTTTATACAATTGTTGGTTGTAGAAATCCCAAATAAAGAATATTAACCATTACGTTAATCAGTTACCATTTTGACATGTTTTGACTAATAAGATAATCTTTATGTCACGATCATAAAACACAGATATAATATCTATTTAGAATTCAGTAGTGTTCTATAAATATATTACATTGTCTTTTAAGACAATTACAAGCAACAAATGTTAAAAATTTCCTAAACTAATGAACTGTCATTAATGAAAGATTTAAAGTATGTTTCTTTAAGTGAGTAAATTGGAAAATGATCATATTTTCTTCAAAGTGCTCAGACTTAAAACCAATACTTTAAATAAACTTTTCTCAGAAAATGTTGTCATAAAGGTAAGTATGGATTGCTTAAACAGCATTAAAATTAGTATATTGCAAATTTTTCTTTAAATATGCTGCCTCTGCACAAGGAATACAAATGGAAAACTTAAAAATTATTTTTAAATTCTTATTAACACTAATGAGTAATTTTTTTATGAACATGTAAAAAAAATTCATCATGAACGAGATTAGAACACTACTTGCAAATTATCAAAATTAGGGTAATAGTTGTTTTTAGCTGTAATTTGACAACAATTAATGCTTCTCACTGGTATTATAGTGTACCTCTCAATATTTTTCATAAACATATACTTTCATTCAATTATTTTTGAGATTTGGATTTCATTTGCGTTCTAAATGTGAGATATAGAAATATTTTTAGGATTTTTTTTGATGAAGTAAGATTTTTTCATTTTTTTTATTTCCTTTTTAAGGAATCTATTATGTACTGGATCTTAACCATTGGCTTTATTAAGAGTAGTACAGTCATAGATTTTTTTTAATCTTAAAATTTGTATTCTACATCATAACGCTAGAGAAAAAAACTCTGTCCCACTGCCGGACTAGTGTTAGTTTGATGATTATACTAATATTAACTGCTTCACTTGAGTAAGCAAAGAAGAAGTAAAATACCAGTCAGACCAGCTGTTAATTCACAGAGTGTTGTACTATGCTTATTAAAAATACCCAAAAGATGTACCTTTGTGGTGCAGTCTTTTGAATTAGAATCAGAATATTAATCATGCCTCAGGCCTAAATTAAACATTGGAAGGCCCCTTAAGAATTTTCACCAAATTTTCTTGGATTTTTCTTTATTGGGTCTTCTTGGTCTCTGTTTAGCTCTGTAATTGCTTTGCTCCTTTGTTGATAGGTTAAAGCACAATGTGATTTTCTCCATGTCATAATATTTAAGAGGATAGCTCATTGGTCTACTCCAAGTTGCAACGTGCAGCTGAGACACCAATTTATAACAGGAATAGTGTTTACAATGTCAAGTGTAAAATAAGAACAATTATATAATTCAAAAGTTCATAATCATAAAATAATCTGAATCATTATTGTATTCATAACATTTATATTCTAAAGAAGCTGTCTTAAATGAGACTGCAAAATGTGGATGACCTCTTATAAATAAGTATTCACATTTTATAGTTTCACTTTTAAGTAAATGAGAAAATGAAAACCTGAAGTTATAGTATGTCCAAAATATGCTAGTGTCTGGCTTCAGAAAATGGTCATTGCTGTTAATAAACATATTCATAATTAGTTACATATGGACACAGCTTCAACTATTTAACGTGTGCAATTAACAGTGGTATTCATGGCATCAACCTGTTTAGGAACTGTATCTAGGGAAAATATTTGCTGTAATCAAGTTCAATTTAAACTTCATATACTTGAGACAAAAAAGAAATATATTAATCATGACTTTTTGAAACATTTAATTGATCTCTACTCCCTCACTGTCATGGCAAAGGGATGGAACAGAAAGTATACTATTTAGAGACATACTTTACTATTTTAAAAAATAATATTAAATTTCCGTGTTCTTGATACATATTAAATTTCTATTCCTCTTTTTTTTTTAATTTAAACATTCCAGAAATAGATAATATTTAAACAGACACTGGAATAATCCTCAGGTCTCTTGAAAATATTTCTGGAAACAAAAAAAATCCATCCCTTTAACTTATTGTTTAAATTTAATGATTTTGTGTGTGTGTATGTGTGTGTGTGTGTGTGTGACGGTAACAGGTTCAGATTTTGTATACAGAATTTGAGCTGATAGCACATCAACTTCATTTTGACAGTATCTGTGTAATTGGAAACATAAAAAAAGAAATATAGTACTATGTATGATGGAAACAGAAAAAGGCAGAAGCTTGAACATCCATGACACCTTTTAGGTGAAACCTTGGTTTTTTCCCTTGATATGTATTTGTTTAAATGTAAGGTCTTTGCAGGATTTCCCATGTTTTGGATTTGAATTATTCTCCTCTATTCCCTGTGCATTTATCATTTTATTTCAAAGCTTGATTACATTAAGGTTTAATTCGTGCTCTTTTGAAACCTACATATATCTAGACCAAGAAGTGGTTTTCTAGATAGAACAATAAAACATTGACTGGTTAAAATCAGGAAAGACATACACCAAGGTTGCATCCTTTACCCATAATTGTTCAATTTGTACACTGAGCAAATCATTGTAGAAGCTGTGACATAGGATTTAAAAAAGACGCATTAACAATGTGTGCTATGCAGATGATAACCAGGCTTGAAGGAAGTGAACATTTAAAGCATTTACTGAAGAAGATTAAAGAGTACAACAGTATTAAGACTAATCAAACTTCCACAAATTTACAAGTAACTGAAGGAGGAAAAAATGTTAAAGTGAATAAAGGCATTAAATTCACAAAATCCAAACTACAGGAAACGAGAGAAGTAGACAAGCAAACTATGGGTTTCAAGATTAACAAGAAATTTAAAAGACATGTCAGCAATTGGAAGGTATAAGTCTTACTTAAAACTAAGTATAAACAAAATCATTCATGTATATTTCCAAGAAATTAGTAAAGTGTATACACAAACAATAGTTTGAAAATATTAAGTATATAAAATTGCTTTAGATATGATAGTGACATCATGAATAAATAAAAAAAAATGCTCTGGGAATGGCTTCTCTCCTGCTTGGAAGTGCCCAGGTCCTTCCTGCTGCTTGAGGTTAAGGGGTCCTGTGTGGTCAAGCTAGACAGCAGCTATTTCCCTAAAGTACCTTGATGACAAAGCAGGAAGCCTGTTGTTCCCTTCTAGGAATGGTTACTTACCTGCCTCGAAGTGTCTCAATCCTCCCTGCTCTGCTCTGATTTGGTTTTGTTATTATGCAACCTGCTATTCTATTCCTCCTCACTAGTGTATTTAAATAATTCACAGAAGCAAGGTTTCGTCATTATTATTTTGTTGGGTTCATTTTTGTGGTGCTGCTGGTTAATTTGATCCATTCACCTTTCTGTAGCATCTGTGTGAGAATGACTTCCTTCGATATTTCCTACAACATTAGTCTTGCTTTCACATACTCCCTTAGTTTCTGCTTTTCTTTTTTTTTTTTTTGTCTTTTAAGGGTTATTTTCAGAGTTTGAGTTTCTGCTTTTCTGAGAATGGATGTCTTGATCATTCCATCATATTTGATGGACAGTTTTGCTGTATATAGGATTCTTGGTTTACAGGGGGGTTTTGTTGAAGTATTTGACAAATGTCATTTCACTGTACTCTTGCCCAGATGACTTTATCTCTTCTTGTTCACATGTTTTCTTTCTTACTCTTGAGATATTGGTACTTAACATATTTGCTTTCATTTATGTTGTTGTTATGTGCCATTGAATTACTGGCGACTCATGGCGACCCTATGTATAACAGCCCTCTCCTTGCCGGTCTTATTGTCTCCATCACACCTACCCCAAAGCCCCAGTCACAGAATCATTCCATCTCATTGAGAGTCTTCCTTTTGGGTGCTGTCTCTCCACCCTCTCAAGCATAATGTCCCTCCCCAAGGACTGGTCTTTCTTTGCAACAAGTGCAAAGTATGTCAGATGAAGCCTCAAGTAGCAGTCTGGTTTAACCCTCTCCAGGATCAAACTATCTGTTCTCTTAGTCCATGGTATATTCAATACTCTTCTCCAACACCACAGCCCAAAAACATCAATTCTCCTTCTACTATCGCTAGTTATTGTCCAGCTCTCTGTTGCACAGCAAGTGATTTCAAGGACCATGGCCTGCATCAGGTGTATCTTAGTCTCCAGAAGGATACCATTGCTCTTTAGTACTCTGGAGAGGTCTCTGACAGCAGATTTTCCCAATATAGTAAGTCTTAATTTCCTGACTCTTGGTGCCAAGAGTGTTGATTGTGGAGCCAAGCAAACTAAAGCAATTTACAATCTCAATCTATTCACCATCTATCCTGATGCTGCCAATTGGCCCAGTGGTGAGAATCTTTGTTTTCTTGATGTTGAGCTTCAATCAACATTGAAGGCTGCAGTCCTTGACCTTCTGCAGCAAGCGCTTCAGGTTCTCTCAGTGTTAGCAAGCAGGGTTGTTTCATCTGCATTACACAGATTGTTGACAAGTCTTCCTCTATTCCTGATGTCACATTTCTCCTCATAGAGCCTGAATAATTTTCTTCTTTTCTTTGATTCTGAAAAATTTGACTATGTATGTTTGGTTGTGGATGTGTTTTGCTTGTTTTCCCTTTGCAGTTTATTCTATATGGGGTTCACTTAGCTTCTTGTATGTATAGTCTCTCATTCTTCACTATACCTGCAACGTTTTCTTCTAGTAACTCTTCCACCACTTTCTCAGTGCCTTTCTTATGCTTCTTCTTATTTTGAAATTCAAATTATGTACATGTTATTCCTCTTGATGGTGTCCCACATTATTCTTAGATTTTCTTAATTATTTTACTTTCTTTTTTTATTTTACTTTTTTGTTCTAGTAGATCAGTGCTCAGAACCCTCTCTTCTGTTTCACTAATTCTCTATCTTGTCAATTTTTGTCATCTGTCCCTCCAACATATTTACAGCTTTTGAGATGCTGGTTCAAATATACTGAAAGGTCGCTTCTTTTTCCCCTCCTTGTGTTTATAATGGACCATTGGTTTTATATGCCTTGTCTTGAATTGTTTTAAGTTCCTCTTAGCTTTTGCTTGTAGAATCTTGTAATTATTTGAGTTTTCTCTCATCCATTGGAAATCTCAACCATTGTTCTGAATTCTGTTGCATAAAGTTTGATAAGACTTTCCACCTGCAAGAAATCTATGGACTCTGTGTTTTGACCTCTTTTGGGGGGCAATGATATCTTGCATTGATTTTGTGTGGAGTGTCAGTATTTCTTGCCTGGGGTCTTGGCAGGTCCTCAGCAGGAAGTTCACTGTTGTGGGGTGGAGGCAACTTGCTATGCCTGGGGACCTCTCTGGTCCTGAGGCTCGAGGAAACACTTGCCTCAGTTGGAGAGCTCAACAGTGTAGGGGAAAAAGGGAGATAACTAACCCTGCTTGTGGTCCTTTCAGGTTCTGTGGCAAAATTGCTGGGTTTGGGTATCCCCCAGTGAAGGAAAATTGTTCTGCCTCTGATCTTTCTTTGTCTCTGGTCACACAGTGCTGGGTAGCCCATTCAAAAGGAAATTGGGGGAGAATTTATCCTACTTCTGTTCCTTTCTTTCTGATCTCACAGTAAAGTTCTCTCTGGCTGTGGAGCCCATTAGGAAAGAAACTAACTCTGCCTCTGTCCTGAGGCTGCTGGAAAGATTGTCCCAGCTGGGAAGCCCATCAGAAACAAGGGAACTGTAGCAGAACTTGCCCTATTTCTGTCCCTTCCTCTCTGATCCCTTGGCAAAGTTCTCTGAACCAAGGACCTCTTTGAAGTGCTGAAAAACGAGGAAAGGAAGACATCACTTTAAAACTAAGAAAGATTTGACCTAAACCATTGTGTTTCAGTAGTTTCATATGCATGTGAAAACTACACAATGAATAAAGAATATCAAACAAGAATTGATATGTCTGAATTGCAATTTTGATAAACAGTTTTGAATATACCATGGGCTGCTAGAAGAGAAAAAAAGATCTGTCTTGGAGGAAGAAAAGTCAGAGTGCTTCTTAAAAACCAAGACATTCAGACTTTGTCTCCAAACAGAGAATGATATTAGAAGAAGCCAGTTCCTGGAAAAGGATGCAATGCTTGGAGAGTTGAAGATCGGAAAAAAGAGGAAGGCCATCAATGACATGGCTTGACACAGTGATTACAATGATGAGTTTAAGAGCAACTGAGACTGTGAGGATGGTAAAGGATGAGAGTTTTGATCTGTTGGTATTACAGGATCACCATGAGTCATCAAAATTCGGCCTCAAATATTTGATTTTGTTTTTGAGAGAGAGAGGGAAAAGATAGATAGAGATAGAGAAAGATATATATATTCATTCTCCTGTCATCCTTAGTCATTTTCTCATCCTTTGATGCATAACAAGAAATTGTGAAGACCATGACTTGAATCAGGTGCACCTTAGTTTCCAGATTGACACGGTTGAGCTTTTACACTCTGGAGAGGTCTCTGACAGCAGATTTTCCTAATGCAATTAATCTTTTTATTTCTTGGCTGCTGGTATCAAAAGCATTGATTGTGGAGCCAAGTAAGCTAAAGCTGAATCTCAGTATCTTTTCTGTCTATCTTGATGCTGTCAATTGGTCCACTGGTGGGAATTTGTGTTTTCTTGATACTGAACTTTAATCCACAGGGAAGGCTGGAGCTCTGGTGGCCTAGTGGTAAGAAGCTTCACTACAATCCCAAAGGCACATGGTTTGAATCCACCAGTTGCTCCACAGGAGAAGGATGGACAATCTCCTCCAGTGTAATTAAGTGCCTCTGAAAACCCGCTGGTGTCAGCTATGGGTCAGTTTTTACTTAATAGTACGCAACAATAACAACAGTCATTAACCTTATGCAGTGAATGTCTTAAGTTCTCCTCACTTTGAGCAAACAAGCTTGTGTCATCTGCATAATGCAGGTTGTTAAGTCTTTAATATTTGTTTCTTTCCCTTGCATAAATATCAGTAGGAAAATCTTGGTAGAATTAAAATATTTCCTAAAAGTATCTTTATAATTATTGTTTTATGCCATCGAGTTGACCACAACTCACTGTGACCCTTTGAACAATGTCTCTGAAACTTGCCCTATCCTGAGCCTACCTCATAATCTCTGACACACCTGACCCTCATTGCCAAAATCAATCCATCTCATGCAGGTTCTTCCTTTCCTGTGCTGACACTCTACCCATCTAAACATGATGTCCTTCTCCAAGGACTGATTCCTCCTGGAAACTTGCCTGTTTTCATAATTTTCCCTGCTAAGATTAATAGCAGACTATTTATGAGAAATCTTACATCAACATAGTTCCAAATGTTTTAGTAATTTCTAACACGAACTGCTCCATTTGAGGCTCAGTTGTCAAATTTCTTTATGGCCCTTGGTTCAGATTTGTCAAAAGGGCTCACAGAGACTCAGACCTGTAAGGATATGCAGCCTGGTTTTGGAGAAACTGATGAACAATGGCCCAGGATCCTGTATATCACTTGTGGCATAGCTAGATCGTGACACTGATGATGCAGGTTGATAATGTAGACACTGGTGAGTACCTAGAGGCTATATCCCAGGTTAGCAAGTTTTTCCCATGGAGGGTGGGCAGGGCAGGAAACTCTCGCATTGAGATTCCGAGTGCTTATAGCTTATATTATCCTATTGTAGGGTGAGGCTTATATCCCAACCTAATTTTCTCTCATTAATATAATAATTACTTCAGCATAAAATAAACAGTTAATAATTGGCTTGGCTAGAGAATATATTTGAAAGATAAAACTTAGACACTCAGAGATACCCCCCTGGCTTTTCTAGCCATCATCTTCACACTTGAGAAATAAGATTTCCCATTACAATAATAATAAGAACTGCATTCATGAAAGTGTGCAAATCAGCAACTTCATGCTTTAATTTCCCTCATTTTAGATAGCCAATATCTGATTTGCTCTTTCCTATCAAAGCAGTACTCTGAAGAAACAAATGTTTCTTTCTCTGAAGAATCTTCTGTTTCAGTTAAAACATATAACATCTCTATTCTATAGCAAAGTCCATTAAAGAACATAGCGTCAGGTTGCAGCAAAAAACATTAGAATGAAGCATCTTATCTTCATCTGCTGGAGTCTGGTCAACACATCTTCATTTTCATTTTTCATCCTGTGTTTCAGACAAACTGGTTTCTTCACTCTGCTTAGCCCCTTTATGGGGCCAGGTCAACAAGAAGGAGGATTCACTGCTTCTCAACCCTTTTGAACTTATCCACACACCTGTGGATACAAAGTCAATGGGGTTGATGAATCATGCCTAAACTCAACCTATCTCTTCATTGCTGGATGACTCTAAATGTAAAACTCTTCAGTCAAAATCAAAGGTGAGTCTACTCATCATTCAAATGCAAATCTCCTCAGAGTACCGCATGAGCCTAAATTTCGCGCCCCCCCCCCAAGCTGAGTCTCATGGCCTCTAATTTTAACTCTCCAGTTCTGCTCCTTTTAAGAAATGTTTCTCAAGGGCATATCTTCCCCTTTTTGTATTATGAATAACAACTTGTAAGTGTGCATGCTTTCTCTGAATACAGTATATTATCATTACATATGTTGTTGTTATGTGCCGTCGAGTCACTTGTGACTCATAGCGACCCTATGTACAACAGCCGTAAACTTTGCTCTGTCTTGTGCCAATCATTACATATAATATTTATTTTTACAATATATCTTTTTTAAAAACTTTTATTCATTTTAATGAAAGTTTACAGAGGCTTAGGGTTTCCAGTCATTCATTGTTGCACTTTTCTCCCTGCCCACCCCTTCCCTCCATTCACTTTTCTCCTTGAAAAGAAAAAGAAAAACTCTTTCATTGTTATGCAATCCCTCCACCCAAGTCCACTCCACTGTGCATCCTTCATTCTGGACTCCTGTCAGGACAATAATACTCAATCATATATCTTTTAAGCAGTGCTGTCCCTCATCAGTTTCAATGTAGTATACATCATTCCTCCCCTCCTTTTTAGCCTTCCTTCAACCCCTATATCAGTCCATTTTACAACACTGGCCCTATGCAATATTTGTCCTTCTGTGACTGAGATATTTCACTCAGCATAATGTTCTCCAGGGTCATCAATTATGCATATTATTTCATGAGTTCCTTGTGTTTTTTTTTAATGCTGCATAGTATTCCATTGTGTGAATATACCACACTTTCTCTCTCCATTTGTTTGTTGATGGGCACCTGGGTTGTTTCCAGCTCTTTGCTAATTGCAAACAAAATCATAATAAACATGGGTGTAAAACATGATATATATACTTGGGTGACAGCTATGGTTTCTTTAGGGTAAATTCCCAGTAGTGGATTTGCTGGATCAAATAGTATTTCAATTTGCAAATTTTTGAGAAAGCACCATACAGCCTTCCATAGCGGTTGCACCATTTTACACTCTCACCAACAGTGAATAAGGGTTTCAGTTTCTCCACAACCTCGCCAGCCTTTGTTGTTTGCTGTTCTGTTAAATTTTGCTATTCTTACTGGGGTGAGATGATATCTCATAGTTGTTTTGATTTGCATCTCTCTTAGAGCTAGGGATTTTGAATACTTCTTCATGTGTTATATCTTAACATTACAACATAGAAAAATGCCATTTTCCATCAAATACATGCAATTAAACACATAACATTTAACACTTTGCATTTTAAACCATTTTGTGTACCTTGGATTTGCTTTTCTAGTCTCTAAAATTTAGCTGGAGAAATTTATTCACTTACTCTAAGTCTTTCCTGAGGTATTAATGTAATGTTAGACTTCTCTTGCTGCATGACTCATTTATTCATTTCTTACTTTCAGCTGTTATTTATCCTTCCTCCCATTTGTTATTTGTTTTTACTCAAACTTTTCCCTCTTAGGAAGGGACATCAGGGTCAGGAATTTTGCTAGTCTAAATGCAGGTACCAAGACCACCCAAGCAAGTGCTTCCCCTCTAGTCCATTTCCATTCATGTTGGGTAAAGTTACATAGGTACACCAGCAGTGAGCTGTCTATTCAATGTTAATCCTATTTTTGCAGATGGATAAAGGTACAATCCACCCTAACAGACCCTTGGGAATTTTTGCATACAAATTTAAGAGTATTGTTACAGTTGTTTCCTCAGAAATCTCTCCTGCTTCTGGTCCTCATATCTAGCCTTGGGACTGCAGTATTTGCAAGAAGAAAAGAATTTCAGGTGAAGTGGGAAAGAATCGTACAGTAACACAAGCATCTTCTTTTATTCCTTTTTCTTTAGAAGAGTCCTCGGGCCTTTAGTTCATAGGGCCACTATGAGTTGTGCTCGACTCAAAGGCAGTCAACAACGACAACATCCCTGAGAAATGTAGGAACCTGTCCAGTGATGAGCCCCCTTTGCCTCCTCTCATATTGAGTGGAAGCACACACTCTTGAAGGCATATGAGCCAGCCCTTCATATCCTTATCCACCCCGCTTCAGATAGCAAATGTTTCAATTTCCAGTTGTAATTTTCTATCAGACTCTCACTCGGAGTTTGGTAGACAACATAATATGTTTAATTAATAAATTTAATTTGCTAAATTTCTTGGCCCGTTGCTGTACTCTGTAGGTTGTAGTGTATTCCTTGGTCTGAGGAGATATAACTTGGTAGCCTAAACTGATACAGTATCATTTTTTGTTCCAGTCCATTCATGGTATTTTTGACATTTGCATTGGTTTTAAAGTATGCAAAGCCCAGTCTGGAGTATGTATCTATTCCTGTGAGGACCCATTTGAAGCCACTTGGCATTACTGGTGTCATTGGTCTGATATAATCAACTTGCCAACTATGTTGTGCAGGACCTTTCAACCTGGAAATCTGTCCCATAGCCATCTGTAATCTTTTTTCATTGCTGGCAAGCAGGACAATCTTTTTTTGGTGTTTTGTGCCTCAGAGGGACAAAGAGGAATGTGTCAGGTTTTACCCTATCTCTGTATTGCTGTCCCATCTCTGTGTCTACTTATATCAGAGACCCAGTCATCTCCTCAAGGGAGTGTACCAACATGTATACCCGCTGAATCCAATCTCCTTCTGATTCTGAAAAAAGGTGGTTTTGTAGGGTCCAATTCTAATGCACCCCCTAAATAACCAGAATACTTTCCATAGGTCCATTTCCATTGTACCATTTGTTTTCATAAGTCATCCTCCTAAGATTAATAGTAGACTATTTATGAGAAGCCTCAGGTCAATGTAGCCCCAAACACTTGAATAGATGCGTGTGTCAATAATTTCTAACATGAACAGCTCTATCTGTGCAATTTCTCTATGGTCATTTTCACTAGAATGTCTCCCAGGAATTCAGACCTGTCAGGGGAATAACTCATGTGACTATAACTATGAAAATTAATTATTAAGAAACTGGTGAGTGATAGGCCAGAATCCTGTAGACTATCACTTGTGGTATAGCTAGATGACGACTGTGGGTGATGCAGGCTGGTGGTATAGGTACTGATAAACACCTAGATGCTATCCCCAATACGCAATCTTTTCCAAAGGGGGTAAAAAAAAACCCGCAAAACCAAAACACCTCACACTGAGGTCCCATGAGCTTATACAAGCCTCTAGTAGGGTAGGGTTTGTATACCATCCTAATCCTCTTTCTTTAATACAATAGTTACTTCAGCACAAAATAAATGGTAAATTATTGACTAGAGAAGACATCTGAATGATAAACCTTAGACAACCAGAATGCCCAACCTGTTTGAGTTGAAGCTTCAAAATCCCTGCCACAAAGGAGTCATCTGGTTTCATCTTCTCCAGGAAGATCTGTTTGATCTTTTGACAGTTCATGAGAAAAATATTTTTCTCTAACACCACAACTCAAAGGTATGGATTTGTCTTCCATCATCCTTAATTGTTATCTAGCTTTCACATGCGTAACAAGCACTGGAGCAGACCACACCCTGGATCAGGTGTACCTTAGTATCTAGACTGACATGATTGCTCTTTAATATACTGAAGAGATCCCTGAGAGGAGATTGTTCCAAAGCAATTGTCTTTTGATTTCCTGACTGCTGGTGTCAAAAGGGTTGACAGTGGATCTGAGCAAGGTAAAATTAACCACCTCAATCTTTTATTCATCTATCTTGATACTGACAATTGGCCCAGCGGTGAGAATCTTCATTTTCTTGATATTGACATGCAATCCATACTGAAACTCTCCCTTCTTTAATTTCTGAAAAAGATGATGTAAAGCTTTATTCCTATTCTCATTTGGCTTCTTCAAGGTCAGAGCACAGCATTTTCATTTTCTCGCTTTTCTCTCCCCTACATTTAAATTTATCTCAACCTTTCTTTTCTAAAGATATTTGTGATGATGATAGGTCCTGTGCTGTTAGCTAAAAAGTTGTCTTTTTTAACCATTACCATTAACCCACTCTGGTCTCTAACTACCGTAACTGCAGACACACAGTTTTGCTAATCAGCATGGCTGATGCAACTCATCAACAGCTATAGGACTAGGGTAAGAGAAAGAGTGCTTCCCACACTCAGCAACAAGAATTGAGGGAGACTGAAGCAAGAGCCTGGTGAATTTGGGCTAAAACCTAGACTTGTATTGGGTAATATTCTTTGCCCCACTCTCTAACTTACTTCCCTAATAAACCTCATTCTCAGTACCACAACTGTGAGGCTGTGAATCAGCAATGAATAAATGAACCTTTTGCTGTTGGTGTGGTTCTGGAGGCATCGTGGGCTTAGAATACAGGTTCTTTATCTGCTTTCTGCTCTGGGACAGTGAGAGGCTGTGCTATTCCTGCTCCTCTGGCCCTTTCAGAAAGACGTACATGATCCAGTACTTCTACGACTTTTTCTCCTCTTTGGACAGGACCCAAATGATATTCTGGGATAACCTGTCAATCTCAAAATTTTAAAGTAAATGATACTTTACAGAGTTCTTTTCATCATATAATATAGTACTCATATATTCCAGAAATTTTGAACTTGATATAAATGGAGGTAATATTTATCCCAAGGACCTCTGGTTGTAGAGTGCTTTACATGTTGGGCTGTAACCCAACAAGTGGTGATCTGAATACACTAGCTTCTATATGAGAGAAAAGCAAAAAATCCTCCTCTTGTAACAGATTTACACCTCGGAAACCCAGTGTAGAATCCATGGCAATGTTTTAATTTTACCACAGGCTATCACATTAATTAATTAAAGCTCATTATTTTGAGCAGGATCAAAAGAAGAATAAAAAAATTCAGAATGAACATCAATAATATTGAATATGTTAGTAACAATTTAAAGGATTGTTTTAATTCAAAGTCATCCATTTCAAGTTTTAGAAAATAATCAGTAAGTGTGTAAAACTTTTGTGGGACAGATAACTGCAGCAGTAAAGCATAAGAGGAGAAAGGCTAATGGAGATACATTATTCATTACCTATAAAAATAAGTTACAGATAGTGTTTTCATAACTTAATAGCAGCCTTAATAATAGACAAATCTATATGGATTGAAGCTCAACATCAAGAAAACAAAGATTCTCATTACTGTGTCAATTGACAGTATCATGATAAATGGAGAAGAGATTGAGATAGTTCATGGGGTTGTTATAAGTTGTAGTCAACTTGATGGCACATAACAACAATTTAACTATGAAACCGTAGCTATTTATGCAAAGCTTATATTTGCATATTATATTCTAATTGATCCAAATTTGATAGTTCCCCCCCTTTAGTTCTAACAAATGTAAAATATTAAGAAATATTTTTATTCTTGAACATTTGTTGAATAAATCAGTAACAAGCCTAAAGTATATTCCTTCATGAGAAGAAATAATTACTTCATATATGTTCTAAGGAAATAGATACTCTAAGGTAAACAAAACAACCACAGAAGAGTTATGGTTCTTAAACTTTTAAAGAAATACATTTTGTACCAAATTAAGTGTATAATTGTTTTAATTCTCCACCTCACTTAACTAGTGAAGAACTGGCCTAAAACCAAGATGTTTTCCAATTAAAAACCCAATTAGTGGAATCCTGGGATTATAATGCTCAGAAAGCAAAGGGTGTTTTTCTGCAGAGGTCTGTTTAACTTTCCTTTAAAATTCTTGATGTATTGAAGTTCAACATCAAGAAGACAAAGAGATTATTACCATTGGGCTAATTAGCAGTACTATGATAGATAGAGAAGAGACTGAGTTTGTTAACAATTACAGCTTGCTCAGCTCCACAATCAACACTCTTGGAACCAGCAGCCAAGAAATTAAAAAAAAATATATATGAATTGCATTAAGAATATCTGCTGTCAGGGTTTCCCCAGAGTACTGAGAAGCAATGATGTCAGTCTAGAGACTAAGATGCCCCTAATTCAGACCATATCTTAACAATTATTTGCTATGCATCAGAGAGCTGTACAATTACTAAGAATGACAGAAGACGAATTGATGATTTTGAGTTGTGGTGCTGTAGAAGAGTCTTAAATATATCATGGACCACCAAGAAAACAAATAGATCTGTCTTGGAGAGAGTGAAACCAAGGTTCTCAGTGGCAGCTAGGATCTTGAAGCTCTGACTCATATATTTTGGGCACATGGCCGGGAGAAACCAGTCCTTGGAGAATGACATCATTCTCAGAAGGGTGGAGTGACAGTGCAGGACAGGAAGACCTCAGATGAGATGGATTGATATAGTAACTGGGGCAATGAAGATAGGCAAGTTGGAGTCTGTGAGACTGGTTCAGGACAGGGTAGGCTTCAGAGCTGTTGTACAAAGGGTTGTTATGAGTCACAAGTGACTTGATGGCATATAACAACAGTAACAACATTAAACATTCTTAATAATACTGAAATAATCCCCTTGATTTTGATCAGGAAGAATTTTTCAACTTAATATGAAATAATGTTGGGCATGATATCCCAGAATATCAGTTGGGTCCTGTCTAAAGAGGAGAAAAAGTTGTAGAAGTACTGGGTCATGTATGTCTTTCTGAAAGGGCCAGAGGGAGCAGGAATAGCACAGCCTCTCACTGTCCCAGAGAAGAAGGCAGATAAAGAACCTGTATTCTAAGCCCATGATGCCTCCAGGACCACACCAACAGCAAAAGGTTCATATATTCATTGCTGATTCACAGCCTCACAGTTGTGGTACTGAGAATGAGGTTTTTTAGGGAAGTAAGTTAGAGAGTGGGGCAAAGAATATTACCCAATACAAGTCTAGGTTTTAGCCCAAATTCCAAAGCACAATTTTCTATTAGACCAGACTCTGGTTTCAGTTCAGCATTCAAATCTAAAGCATCCATGAAGATTTGTCTCAGAACAGTAATAATTCAACTTCTCCTTCAAGCATCTGGCAAGAATAGAAAAAAAAAATTGTTAATAGAAAAAGCCTATGTCTCAGAGATCCTCTGTTTTATATCTTGTCGCAGTTTCTCCACAGAAATGTCACAATCCACAATCTCTTCACTACCATTACTAGGGGCTCACTTTCACCAGGCTCTTGCTTCAGTCTCCCTCAAGTCTTGTTGCTGAGTGTGGGAAGCACTCTTTCTCTTACCCTAGTCCTATAGCTGTTGATGAGTTGCTTCAGCCATGCTGATTTGCAAAACTGTGTGTCTGCAGTTACGGTAGTTAGAGACCAGAGTGGGTTAATGGTAATGGTTAAAAAAGACAACTTTTTAGCTAACAGCACAGGACCTATCATCATCACAAATATCTTTAGGAAAGAAAGGCTGAGATAAATTTAAATGTAGGGGAGAGAAAAGTGAGAAAATGAAAATGCTGTGCTCTGACCTTGAAGAAGCCAAATGAAAAAAGGAATAAAGCTTTACATCATATTTTTCAGAAAATAAAGAAGGGAGAGTTTCTTCCCACAAATTTTGGAAGAATTAAAGGCATTTAAGCATCTTGATTTTGTCCCAGTGATTCTATTTCAGAATTCTGACCTCCAAAACCTTGTGAAACTATATAAAAATTTGTGTTTTAAATTACTGAGTTTTCTATAACTTGTTCTAGCAGCCAAATCAAACTAATACAAATCAGATTGTTAGTATATGTCAATGGATATTTGTATAAGAATATATAACTAAATGAGTCTGAGCTAATGAGACATGAAAGATGATGACTAGAGTATCTGAAAAAAGAAAATATAGTTATATTTAATGATTGACTAACTCCTTCCTTCTTTCATTTATTTTGCAGTGGTTAGCTTTTGTTGATTTGACACCATGTGACTCATTACACTCTTACATATGACCAAGTAAAATCTTGCTCAGTTTTGTGCCATCATCATGATCAAAGATACGTTTAAAGTTCACTGTTATGACTCTTACTGTGTTAATCCATTTCATTGTTAGGTACCCTTTATAATAACCCTCTAATTTATCAAGCATGATATTCTTCTACAGCAACTCATCTTTCCTGATGATGCAGAGAAGAAAGAAGTCCGTTACAGTCATGCATCTTAGGCATATTTTGGTTGTATTTCTTCTAACACTGATTATTCTACTTAACTTGGAAAGGGAAATCACATTTGCCATTGCTTGCAAACCAGCTATTAGCAAACCTGTAGAACAGAGTAGACTGTCCAGGGTGTTACCAAGACTGCAATCTTGGTACAACCCACCGTACTGTTATATAACAATATATTGTTCTCCTATGGAGCAGCCAAGCATTGATAAATTAATGATAAGGAGTTACAGTGTTAACCCAAAGGTGTGCAGTTTAAATTTACCAAATTCTCCACTGGAAAAAGATGGGCAATCTTCTATGTGATTTATTGCCTCTGAAAACTTGCTGGAATGTCAGATATGAGTCAGTTTTAACTCCTAGGTATATAACAACAACAACAGTGTGGAGAAGCTAATGGGTACAATTGACACATCTTTCTATTAGTGACTGAGTACTTAACCTCTGAGCTACCAGGAAACTTGTCATTCTATTTAATCATGACTTGAAATCAGTAAGATTGTAATTCTGACATATTCATAGCACACTGTCAGTTCAAGAAGTTGAAAATTCTAGAGTGCATCTATGATGTGTAATCCTTCCAGTCTCCCTTAACTATTTGGAAAATTTGATGGCTCGGTTTAACATTGTATGTTTATCACAAATTCTTTCCAGAGCATATCTCCTTCCTTCTTAACCAGACTGTTTCTCTATTAGTTGAAACACTTCAGAAACTCCTTGAAATGGCCTTAACCATTCTGTCTTGATGGATTTGATGGCTTTAGTGATGTAAAACAGCCTTCCCTTCATGGTTCATTTCAAGCTGAAGTACAGCCAGAGGAAACAAGGAAAAAACTTAAGCCAGTGTGGCGTGTGTGATATAGTTGATGTTTCAAGTGACATGCTCCGTTTTCACAAGGCTTATTATAAATGTATTGTCATCAAGTCGAATACCATTCATAACAGTTCTCTATAGGTGTCCAAGGCTATCAATCTTTGTCAACAGCGGATGTCCATCCTTAGAGATCCTACTGTGGATTTGAACCACCAGAAGCACATGTTTTTTGCTTAGCAAAGCAACAAGCTATAGACTTTGCCACCAGACAATATATTTGTCACTGATATATGCTAATCTAAAATAAAATACAAATAAAGGGAGCTCTGGTAGACTAATGGTAAAACGCTGCGCTGCAATCCCAAAAGTACTTTGAATCCACCAGCTGTTACTCTGATGGAGAAGGATAGGCAAACTCCTATTGTGTGATTTACTGCCTCTGAAAACCTGGAGGAGTGTCAAATATGGATCACCTCCAACTTCATGGCAAACAACAACAAATACAATGAGTATTGAATTAAATTTGATAGTCTTTGATCAACATGCCCATAAACACATTGCCAAAATTTTAATCTACTCTTAGTAATAGACTACTAGGAAAGTAGTGAGATCATAAACAGAAAGTTTTGGTAACATTTCTCTGGAAATAACAATCTAGAATATTCCTGAATTTTCTTTTTCTCCCTGTCTGCTGTTAATTAACTTACTTTCATGCAAATAATGTACGCCTTATACTTTTTGCCAATCATCATCCCCCATAGATGGTTATCGTATGTGAGGGTATGTTATTGGTTTAGGGAAATCAGTTTGAGAAGAAAGATTGTAGGCATTTTTTGTTCAGTGACTCTTTATGAAAAAGTACCAAAAAAAATCATAGCTTATATTCACATCCATAAATGCGAGGAACCTGAGGAAAGTAACTCATGTGTTTCTAATTAATATTTTGGAAAAGAATGCTAATGGAATAATCTATCATCATCCCAAGAATATTTAATTTTTAAACTTAAACTATTCCTAACATTAAGAGTTCTCATGTTCTTGGGTAGGGGTGAGGAGGATTAAAACAGAAGAAGTTTTACGTTAAACATAGTTGTCAAAGAAGAAGCATTGGCACACCTGCTAGTAGGTTAAATATCTATGCTGGTAGGGTTTAATGGGTGAACAAAATTTGATGAACCAAATGTAGCTAGGAATCTTTCACTGAAGTCTTAGCAACAGATATCTGAAGGCCATAGAAATATTTTAACTGTATGTATACTTTCAAGGACAAATGTACCTCAAAAATATAAATGGGTCTTTGGGGAACAAAAAGCAAAACAAAACTATAGCAGTTCAGTCTTATCAGGTTTTTAAACTGGTATATAAAATATGCTCCCTCTTCCCATTCCCCAAAGCATTAAGCCACTTCGATAGATAAATATGACACCTTATATATTCATAAACTGAGAGTCTCTGCTTTTTAAAATTAGAGTTTTTGAAGAAGATATTAGAGCTTTCAAGTCGGATATTCATGAATGGCAGGAGAGCAAATTCTAGATGGCAGATCCTGTTCAGATCTGGCTCTGTTTGATATGGTTAGAACACTGTAGATATTAGGCCTTTCAAAATATTTCTGGAAAGGCTAACACAGTAGGTGTGTTCATAGTTCTTCAAAAGAACCAGAATGGAGACCTAGAGATTAATGATCTTTGTTGTACAAGGCCAGGTATCAGCTCAGGTAGCCTCCCAAGCAGCTCTTCATATCACCATGGCGATGAACTTCTGACCTGACCTAGAGAAGTAACCTCTGTTGAAGAAAGATAGGTCCGTCATACCCAGTCATTTAAGAAATAGAGCAAAATCTTTTATTTAGAGTGGTGTTTCATTTTTAAATACATGAACCAATACAGAAGCAAAACAAACTTAGATACATAAGGTAAATATTCTTGGAGTCAAAACTTGCAAATTTTCAAGTCAATCAAGTTTATTCATTACATGATTATTTTTGTTTTACTTTCATTTCAATATTTAAGATCAAATGAATCTTACTTGAAGATATTTAAGGTTATACTTAGCACAGGGAAAAAATATATTCTATGAGTTTTCACTTACATACATTTTGATCCCCTTGAGTTGTAGTGCTGGAGAAGAGTGTTGAATAGACCATGGACTACCAAGAGAACAAACAGGTTAGTCCTAAAATTGTAAACCCAAGCAACCCAGGCTGCTCCTTTGAAGCAAGGATTCTGAGGCTTCGTCTGACATTCTTTGGTATGTTGCAAGGAAGGACCAGTTCTGGGAGAGGAACATCAAGTTTGGAAGGGTGGAGGGACAGAGAAAGAGAGGGAGATAATCAATGAGATGGACTGATGTTGTGAATGGGGTAAAGGGGGAGCTGTGTCAGAGACAGTGAAGTTGGCATAGAAAAGAGCAGGTTTCAGAGCTGTGGTACATAGAGTCATTTTGAGTTCGCACATAACAACAACAACAACAACATTTTTATCAGTGTCTTGCAAAGTCATTCTAAACAGAATAAACTATATCCATTATGGTTAGAAATTAAATCACTCCAATATAATTAACTGAATTTAAAGGACAGCTTTGCTATTGTATGGGAAAATACCCATTTTGTATCCTGCATCCTTGTATTTGTGCCCCTCAAACTTTCATGCGCCCAAGAATGATTGTTATTATTGTTATGTGTCGTTGAGTTGCTTGCGACTCATAGCGACCCTATGTATAACAGTCCTGAACCCTGCTCTATCCTGTGCCAATCACTCTGCCTCTGACACATCAGTCACTGAATCAATCCACCTCATAGAGGATCTTCCCCTCCTGCGCTGTCTCTCCACCCTCCCAAGCATGATGTCCCTCTCCAAGGCCCTATCCCTCCTTAGACATGTCCAAAGTATGCCAGATGAAGCCCCAGAATCCTTGCCTCCAAGGAGTAGCTTGGTTTAACCCTCTCCAGGATGAATCTGTTTGTTTTCTTGGCAGTCCATGGTACAGTCAATACTCTAATCCAGCACCACAGATCAAAGGCATCACTTCTCCTTCTATCCTCCTTGGTCATTGTCCAACTCTCTGATACATAACAAGTGATTGCAAAGACCATGGCCTGTATCAGACACACCTTAGTCTCCAGAGACACACCATTGCTCTTGATACCAGGAGGATTATGTTGAAGTCCAGATTCTGAGGAGATCTAGAGGAGTCTTGGAATTCTGTATTTTCAGCAAGTTCCCTGACAATGCTAATATGATTGGCCCTTGAACTCTACAACTGAGTAGTAAAATTCCATTTGATATGCCTTTGTCTTTCTTTAAAATAATGATGTAAATAAAACGTTTTCAATTTTTATGTAGACAATGTATTGATTAAAAAAACTGAATTAAATATAAATGAATTAAACAATTCTATATTCAATGATTTATTCATTGCAAATACCTTTTATTAAGAAATATAAATGCAGGCTACAAACATGGCTTTCACATGATGGTATGCATAAGAATCAAATCGATTACATTTGCGGAAAGACTTACTGGAGAAGCTCAATATCAGCTATGAAAACCAGGCCAGGTGCTGATTGGGGGACAGACCACCAACTACTCATATGCAAGTTTAAGCTGAATTTAAGGAAAATGAAATCAAATCCATGGGAAGCAAAATTTGACCTTAAGTCTGTCCCACTCAGATTTCAAAACCATCTCAGGAACAGGTCTGAGGCTTTGAGCACTAATGAGCATTGACCAAATGACCTCTGGGAGGATATCAAGAAAGCCGTCCATGAAGAATGCAAAAGATCATTACAAAGGACGAAGAAGAAGAAAAGGCCAATATGGATGTCACATGAGACTCTTAATATTGCCTTAGAATACCGAGAAGCCAAAGCTAAAGGAAGAAACCAAGAAATCAAAGAGCTGAACAGAAAATTTCAAAAGGAAGCTTGAGATGACAAAGCAAGATACTATAAATAAAATGTGCATAAAGCTGGAGTCAGAAAATCAAAAAGGCTGAACTCGCTCAGTGTTTATTAAGCTGAAGGAGTTGAAAAACAAATTCAAGCCATAGGTGGCAATACTTAAGGATACTTTAGGTAGAATGTTAAATGATCCGGGAAGCATTAAAAAAAGATGGAAGCATACACAGTGTCACTGAATCAGAAGGAATTGGCTGGCACAGAAGAATTTCATGAAATAACGTACAAGCCTGTGGTGATGAAGGAGGAAGTTCAAGTTGCTCAGAAGGAATTGAAAAGAAACAAGGCTCCAGAAATTGACGTCATACCAATTGACATATTTCAACAAACAGACGCTGCCCTGGATGTGCTAAGTTGTGCCAAGAAATCTGGAGGACAGCCAGTGGGCCAACTGACCAGAAAAGATTGGTATTTGCTCCCATTCCAAAGAAAGGTTACCCAACAGAGTGTGGAAATTATTGAACAATATCATTAACATCACATGGAAGCAAGATTCTGCTGAAAATTATTCAAAAACTATTGGAGCAATGTGTCAACAGAGAACTGCCAGATGTGAAGGCTGGATTTAGAAGAGGTCGTGGTACTAGGGATATTATATCTAATGTTAGATGGATCTCGGCAGAAAGCAGAGAATACCAGAAGAATGTCTATCTGTGCTTCATTGACTATGCAAAGGCTTTTGACTGTGTGGACCACAACAAGCTGTGGCTGACTCTG
>NW_006399760.1:28575916-28576917 GCF_000299155.1 Elephantulus edwardii | reverse complement strand
AGGTGGGCACAGGATAGAGCTGGGTTTAGGGCCCTAGTACATAGGGTCGCTACAAGTCGCAAGCAATTTAATTGTACACAACAACATATTCAAAGAAATATCTGCAGTATAGAAATGATGTTGAAGGTCAAGTGAGAATTAAAGATTGTGTTAGATTGTTTTTGTGTACTGTTGAGTCAGAACTGATCCATAGCTGACCCTCTGAGTCAGAGACAATAAATCCCACTGGGAGAGATTATCCATCTTTCTCTGGAGGACCAGCTGGTGGATTTCAAAACTGTACTTTTGCATTGTTTAAATGTAGATTTAACTTGATTCCAAATCTTCATAAATTACTTCTGCTTATTATCATCATTATTATAGATGCTTGAGTTTCTTTAAATGGTTATTTTTGCAGTTTATGGGTTTATAGAACTAGAAAAAGTCCACTGGCAAGTTTTTTGGTTATTTGTTTTCAATTATTTATTTGAATAGTGAGATAGCTCCTGGCAAGACTATGACAAGTGACTTACAATTATGTGCATGTGTACGTGCACGCGAGCATGTGTGTGTACAAAATCTGCACATTCAAAACTCAATGTTTCATATATAAAACTGAGTAGGATGAACCTGGTTCAATCTGCAATCAGCATCTATTTGACCTGCTGAGAATTGGCGACGCTCTGGACCACCTTGTGACTTACTTCCTAAAGTACAGTAAATGTCTTTTAAAATGAAAGTAAGCATGCTTTTTTCTTTGGCTGAAAGGACAAAACAGGAGCATAATTTCAGCGTATTTATGAGTATTTATAGCTCACTGTAAGGTTTTGCTTTCTGTGTTTTTCATACATTTTCTCTGAACTTGGCTTTGCCAGCAGGTTCGGTATGTTTGACCTTCTGACTAGAGCAGCTACATCAGGTTCACGTAACTGTCAAATATTTTATTTTGTGGAGAGATTTGCAGCTTGAGGGAAGGTTAGAATTTCTCTAAAAACAGAGATTGCTGACACTACCATTGAACA
>NW_006399760.1:28568764-28575365 GCF_000299155.1 Elephantulus edwardii | reverse complement strand
GTGTGTGTGTGTGTGTGTGTGTGTGTGTGTGTGTGTGTGTGTCTTCCTCAGCGGGAGCAGGTCCTGAAGGCCCCACTGATGGGCAGAAGCCTGCTGAGAAAGGTGTCAACAAAAGGTCCACTCAGCCTACCAAGGCTGCCACTCAAAGAGCCCCTACTAGGTGGCGGTGGTCAGGGAAGGAGTGTGTGCTGGGGACAAAACAACATAGTTCCCCACAACTCTAATTTTCTTTCAATAGAATTTTAAAAGGTTTCAAATGGTTCTTAATTAAATTATAGCTGATCACTTCTGAATGTAGTATTTTTTGTCTCTTCCTTTTTAAAATTTTTTGCTTAAGAACTCTCATCATAAGGGAGAGAGGGAAATAAAATTTAAGAAATCACTCTGGAAGGCAGTTTGCTATTTCCTTTAAAAGCCGAACATAGAAATTCCATATGACTTAGCTATTCCACTGCTTGGAATATACCCTGAGAAAATGAGAACTAAGACTCAAACGGAGACTTTTACACAAATATTTAAAGCAGCGTTATTCACTACAGCAAGAATATGAAAATAGCCCAAATGCCCAACCATAATGAATGGGCTGAGAAATTATGGTACATTCACATAGCGGAATACTATGCAGCACGCAGGTGCAATGATTTTGTACATTACTGCCTACCATGGGAGGGACTAGAGAGCATTATGCTAAGTGAACTAACTCAGTCTCATAAGGACAAATAATAAATAAGACTATTATTGCAGAACAGTACAAAGATCCAAAGGGGAGGGCAGCTAAACATAGGGTTGCACAGTTTGATGGTTGGAGGGAGGGACTGGTAAAGGAAAAGGGAAAGGTCCAGTATGAAGAACAGTGTACATAAACTTAATGAACTTTGTGTGTAAACCAATATAAAATAAAAGAAACATTGTTTAAAAAGCTAAGGCAGCAGAAGTTAGTGGACAGATGCATGGAGTGAAAGGATAGACAAAGAACCGTGAGGATTTAATGAGACATGGTGATAAAAGGCTTTCACCAATTGTAATATTATTAAACATAGTGTACATGAAGCACTTGCTGCAGAGGGTCAAGGACTGCAGCCTCCAATACGGATTGAGGCACAATGTCAAGAAGACAAAGATTCTTACCACTGGACCAATTGGCAGAATCAGGATGGATGGTGAAGAGATTGAGATTGTTCACAGCTTTAGTTTGCTTGGCTCCACAGTCAACACTCTCGGCACCAGCAGCCAGGAAATTAGAAGACGTATTGCCATGGGAAAGTCTGCTGTTAGGGGCCTCTCCAAAGTACTGAAGAGCAATGGTGTCTCTCTGGAGACTAAGGTGCGTCTGATACAGGCCATGGTCTTTGCTATCACTTGTTATGCATCAGAGAATTAGAGAGTTATTAAGGAGGATAGAAGGAGAATTGATTCCTTTGAGCTGTGATGCTGGAGAAGAGTATTGAGGGTACCATGGACTTCCAGGGAAACAAACAGATTCATCCTGAAAAGGGTTAAACTGGGCGGCTCTCTGGAGGCAAGGATTCTGAGGCTCTTTCTAACATATTTTTGACATGTAAGGAGGGACCAGTCCTTAGAGAGGGACATCATGCTTGGTAGGGTGGAGGCACAGCGTAAGAGGGGAAGCCCCTCTATGAGGTGGATTGATTCAATGACTGGGGTAATCGGGATGGGTGTATCGGAGATGGTGCAATTGGCACAGGACAGAGCGGAGTTTAGCGGTGTTCTACCTAGGGTCACTATGAGTCACAAGCAACTCGACGGCACATAACAACAACAGCAGCAGCAGCAACAACAACAACAACAACATATGAATGATTGTACGGAAACCAAAATTTTTTTTAAAATTAAATAAATGGCTACCTTGTTGGCAAAACCCCCCAAAAACAAAAAACCTTTCCTCATTAAGTTTAGTCCAGTCAAATATTCAGGAAGCAGCATATCGTGCTTTATTTATTTACTTTTTAAAAGCAAAATGAATAAAAGCACTTATTAAATTAATACTATTTGCTATTTCTTAAAGCTTCTAAATAATGCGTCTTCTTTTCTTCATTAAGACATCAAAAAACAATTGACAAAAGTAAGGCCATCACTCTCTTGAAATGTTTTAGAAGAAAAATTGCAGAACAACAGCACAATGGTTTAAATTCAGTTCTGCACAGAGCTTGGCTATAGACAGTAAAATCCATGAATATTCCTGAACATTTGATCAAAGGTAAGTGATTTATTACACATGGAGCTAGTGAGCTTCATCTTTCACATTTGTTTCTTCTATTAAATGCATAAAAAATTGAAAACCTATATGCTGATTCTCATCCTCATACATGGAGTACAACCTCTGCTTCTAAAAAGCATATATTCCAACAATGTGTTTGAGTTTTAAATGAAAGAAAAGCAAAACTACTTATCAGCACCAAAGTTAAACATTTTGATGTATACAATACTCATTGCATATACATCTGTGAACCCCATTTCTCTGAAAATAGTCATATATGCTAGAATAAATAAATTCTAGGTCTGGAAAAAGGAGTGGAGAGGATTTAGGTAACAGTTGAACAAGTCAAAGAAATGTCCTACCCTTGACCGGGGTGGACAAAGGAAAGGATGACATCATGATTTGGCGAATGAGATCATCAGAACTGGTCCAATTCCTGATTATAAACATCAGCAAAGTGGACCCAGTTTTTCTCTGGCTGGCAAAATAATAAACAGCAACCAAGAATAGGCTTTCAGTAGTACAGTTCCTTTCAGCGTCTGGTAGTGAAAAGAATCCACTATATGGCATAGGATAAGGAAAAGATCCACATTAGTCCACACTTGCGTTGTTGTTAGATGTCATTGAGTCCACTATGATTCATAGTGACCCTATGAACAATAGCTTTGAACATTGCCCTATTCTGAGCCAATATCCATCATCTCCAACACACCTGACCCTATTGCCATAGAGACCATCAATCCATCTCATCTAGTGTTTTCCTTTCCTGCATTTATCATCTACCCATCCATGCATGATGTCCTTTTCCAAGGTTTGGGCCCTCCTGGCAAGTAGTCTATACAAGTATAAGAGATTCATGTTAATGGGAAAAGGTAATAGCAGACTTTAAAAGAAGTGTATGTAGCTTTGCATTTGTTACTGTTATATGACATCCAGATGCTACCTTATGAAAAAAAGATTGGAAGATCATCCTATCCTGCTCTCATCATCACAGAATCTAGGATGCTCAAGCATATTGTAGCAGTCACTGTGTCAACCGAACTTAATAAGAGTCTTCTTGTTTTTCTCTGACTCTTCACCTTTCCTAGTATGATGGATATTTTTATAAGGACTGGCCTCCCCTAAGAACATGTACAAAGCATATGAAAAAAAGTTTCACCATTCTAGGACAAATCTGTATATTAATTTTCCTTCAAATTTTTAAAATTATGTAATTATATGGTGATTTTCAAAAAGTGAAAGGACATAGAAGCATATAGAATAAAAAATCATAATTTATCTATCCATCTTTTTAAGTATAATTCCAGAATTGTCATGCCTAGTTACATCACAACTGTTCTCTTGGTATATTAATTGAACCCAGTTGATCTTTTAAATGTATGTATATATTATATATGTATATATACACATACATATTAAGGAATTCAATAACATATGTGTAGCTTCTATGGCAAAAAGCCAGTGAAAGATAAAGTTCTTTTAAAACCTGTGTTAATGGCCTGATAATGTTTTGTTAAAGCTTTACAAAAATGTGTGAAGTATTCTGACAGTGTGTCAACAAAGTGTCAAATGCTGTGAGACAGGAGCAAAGAATTGGAATCATAGTGTCACAAAGTGTTAAAACTGGAAGGGACCTTAGACCTCCTTCATGTTGGAAGTGATGGGGCTGAAGCCCAGGAGGATTAAGTGATTTGTTCAAGGTCACACATGGAGCTAGTGAGGACCAAGGAGTAGAAGTGGGTCCCCTGGATCTCAGTCCTGTTTTCTGTTACAATTGTAAGTTGTTCCAAATGATATTAATAGTTTTGTTTTGAACAGAACAAAACAGAAATTATAGAACTGGCAAAGTCAGATTGTGGTTTTTTTGGGGGGGAAATAATTTTAAAGGTCAATTCACCTCTCATTAGTCAATGTACATAGATCCAATATTTTATTTAAACATTCTACCAGCCTGTAGCTTTATGAAGTATTAATTGCTCTGACATTGAGAAACAGTATTATTGTAAAAAATATTGTCAGCTCTTACTTTAAAAATAATTTTTCTTTGAATAAAGCACGTTACTTAAAAATTTATTGCACTCTGATTTTGATTCTCATATTCTTTCTTTGACACTCATTCTTGACCAAGAGAAATTAGTATCCCAAATACAGATGTCAATGTTTGCCATATTCATGTATTGCATACTACACTCAGATGCATCCCCTATAGTGTATTTAACCTATCTCAGAGATCTTCAGTATATTATTTCTTAATTTTAAGTTATTTTATATTGTCAAGAAACTATATTATCATTAGAAAATAAGTATAGTAACAAAGTAAAACCAAAAATTGGTCTTTTAACTCTAATAGATATAGCTTAGGCTATATAGATATTAGGTACATAAGTAGTAAGCAATGGACTCTAGTGTATTAGGAAGTGTAAGGGTGGCACTGGATAGAACAGGATTAAAATTCATTCAAAGGATGGTTTTTAGTCACACTCAATTCAATGGCAACTAACAACAACAAATATTTAAAAAGATATATGTTTACATTATACACACACACACACACACACACACACACACACACACAATAATGTTATTCACCATCACAAGAAAATGGGAATGGCTCAAATGCCCAACCACAATCAAACAGATTGAGAAATTATGGTACATTCACACAATGGAATACTACACAGAACATAAGACCAATGATTTTGTAAATTACAACTTAATGAGAGGGACTTCTGAGCATTATGCTAAATGAACTAACTCAGTGCCAAAAGGACAAATACTGTGTAAAATCATTATTGTAGAATGAATATGAGGATCCAAAGGAGAGAGGAGGGTGTAACCAGAAAGGTGAGGATGGGCAGGAAAAGGGTGACATTAATCATAGGGTTGAACAATTTGATGGGTGGAGGGATGAATGGGTGAAGCAAATGGGAAAGATGGGAATGTGAGAAACAATGTATACAAATATTGTAAGTAAACCAGTATAATTTTTTAAGAACAATATAAAAATGATTATATATTTTAATCGATTAATAAAGGAAATGAAACTGTTTCAGGATATACTAATAATATTTTCAAAATAATATTTGTTATTTGATTCATTATAGATATGCTCTGTAGGATTTTCTAGGCTACTATATTTATGAGAGTAGATTGCCAGGTTGTTTGTTCCATATTATAGCTAGGTGATTTCAAGTGGCTAACCATTCAGGAACTGTCCAAGAGGCTTAATCATTATGACATCAGGGTTTATCAGAATTAACATGAAGATGAATGAAATGGAACTATTAAATATAACTATTAGGTTCCTCAAGGGAAAATATAAATAAATAGTTTTTGAAAGTCCAATCAAAAATGTTATAAATTTAATATTGAATTCTGAATCTGCTTTAAATATTAATTTCCCAGACAAATTTGAATATTTTAAAGTAGATTATTAGGTAGCTTTTAGATATTCAGAAAATATATTTTATTTTAAACCGTAAAGTGTGTATCTTTAATTAGATCAATTTTACATTGGGTAACATAACATTTTGATATTTTGATACTTCATATTTCCTAATTTCATCTGACTTGGATTCACAAACAACACTGTTAGTCTAGCACTCAGGAGATCAGGGGACATATTGCATTGGGGAAGTCTGCAGTCAAGGACTGCTCCAATTACTGAGGTGCAATGATGTCAGTTTAAAAAATAAAGGTATTTCTGATTCAGGCTGTGGTCTTCTTCCCCTCCCTGCCATTGTAAGTTTTGCCTTTTAGCTATTCTTTTTTCCCCCTCTTTTTTTAATTGATATTTTAATGAAAGATTATAGAGAACTTCCATTCATTCATTGTTACACATTTTTCCTCCCTGCCCACTCCTTCCCCCCCAATTCATTTTTCTCTTTGAGAAAAAAAAAACTTTCACTGTTATACAATCCCCCCAAGTCCACTTTACTAAGCAGTTCTTATTCTGGACTCTTGCCATGCAAATAATGCCTAATCATATATCCTTTTTAAATAGTTCTCACCCTCATCTGTTTCAATTATTTCATTGTTTACCCCCTCTTTTCTTAGTTTCCCGCCAAAACCTATTTCAGTCCTATTTTATAAGTGTCATTATGTAGTATTTGTCCTTTCGTGACTGAGATATTTCACTCAGCATAATGTCCTCCAGGGTCATCAATTTTGTATAACATTTCACGAATTCCTTGTTTTTCAATGCTGTGTAGTATTCCATTGTGTGAATATAACACACTTTATCCTTTCATTTGTTGATGAGCACTTGGCTTGTTTCCAACTCTTTGATATTGTGAACAAAGAAGCAATAAACGTAGGTGACAGTTTTGGTTTCTTTAGGATAGATTTCCAGTAGCGGAGTTGCTGAGTCAAATGGTATTTCTA
>NW_006399760.1:28550991-28552280 GCF_000299155.1 Elephantulus edwardii | reverse complement strand
CAGCATGCATGAACAATGATTTTGTAAATTCTTATCTAACTTGGGAGGGACTGGAGAGTACTATGCTGAATGAACTAACTCAATCCCACAACAATAAATATTGCATAAAACCATTATTGTATATTGAGTATAAGGATACAGGAAGGGTGGGAGAGGTTGGAAGCAGAGGGGTAAGGATGTGCAGGGGGAGAGAGATTAATTATGAGGTTGTACAATTTGTTGGGTTGAGAAAAACTGAAAGAATTTGTTCTTTAAAACAATGTATTCGAATTTTGTAAATAAACTAGTAGAAAAAAAACTAACTGTTGAGAAGAACAGGGAACAACTGATGTCAGAAAGAAAAGGGCTGAGGAGTTACATCATTGACTTATAGCCGACAATATTTATTTCAGGGTCAGTACTTTTAACGTCTAACAACTTTTTTGTAAATCAACTTATACCTTGGCTTTCCATTTTTCTGATGGCTCCGTTTTTATCCAATTTGTGGATGAAGCCTCTTTTTACTCAAAGTTGCTTTTCACTTAAAATTAAGTCCTGCCAAAAATTTATTTTCTTTTATTATCAATTTTATATTGTTTCTTTATTGTGCTGCTTTCAGTGATCTCATTTTCATGCATTTGATATAATAGTTTTTCAGGTATACTTGCCCTCCCATGATCCAGTCCCATATAACTGAAAATGTTTCAGTCTTTATTTAAAAAATTTTTTTTGTATACTCTTATATTTACGAAGATCATACACATTGTTTTTCACACCTTATCTTTCCCATTTCTTTTATCCAGCCCTTCCTTTACCCATCAAATTGTGCAATTGTATGATTAATACATTCCCCCACCCAACCCCTTCATCCTCATCCCTCTGACCCCCCCCCACCCACCAGGATACTCATACTTGTTCTACAATAATTTTTTTATACAGGATTTGTCCTTATGAAACTGAGTTAGTTTACTTAGCATAATGTTCCTAGTCCCACCCAAGTTAGTAATTTACAAAATCATTGGTCCTCCATCCTGTGCAGTATTCCATTGTGTGAATGTACCATAATTTTCCCAATCTACTCAATTGTGGTTGAAGACGGCCTGTTTCCGTGTTCTTGCAATGGTGATTGTTGCTATGACTATTGGTGTACAAGGCTCAGTTTGTGCCTCAGTTCTCATTCTTTCGGGATATATTCCAAACAGTGGAATAGTGGGGTCATATGAAATCTCTATGTTCAGCCTTTTGAGGAAGCATCAAATTGCCTTACAGAGTGGTTATACCATTTTACAATTCTACCAACAACGTAGAGG
>NW_006399760.1:28548790-28549911 GCF_000299155.1 Elephantulus edwardii | reverse complement strand
TTGTGTCTCTATTTCAATTCACTCCTAATTATCTCAAATTGAGGTTGGCTATTGTAAATAGTTTTGCTTTCTTGGTTTCCTTCTATGAGTTCTCTTTGTTACTGTAGAGTAATCCGACTGATTTTTGGATATGAATTTTAAATCCTGCCACTCTACTAAATTTGTTGACTAGCTCTAAGAGGTATTTTTGTTGAGTCCTTGGGGTTTTCTCTGTACACTATCATATCATCTGCATATAGTGATAGTTTAACCATCTATTTGCCAATCTGGATGCCTTTTCTTTCCTTCTCTTGTCATATTGCCTTAGCAAGCACTTCCTATACAATATTGAATAGAAGTGATAACAGTGGACATCCTGTCTGGTCCTTGTTTTTCAAATAAAATGTTTTTCTTGTTTTTCCATTGAGAATGATATTGGCACTTGGTTTTGCACATATATTATTCACTATTTTGAAGAAATTATCTTCTATTCCAATTTTCTTGAGTGTCTTTTTGGGGAAGGGGTGTTGAATTTTGTCAAATCCCTTTTCTGCATCAATTGCTAAGATCATATGTTATTTGCTTTGTTAATATAGTTAAATTACATTGATTGTGTGTTGTTGCTTTGATTTTTTTTATGTTGAGCCATCCTTGCATAACTGTTTTGAATCCCACCTGGTCATGATGAACTGTTTTATAGATATACTCTTGGATTTTGTTGGCTAGGATCTTGTTAAGGATTTTTATATCTCTCTTCATGAGAGATATTGGTCTATAGTGAAATTTCTTGGTAATATCTGCCTGATTTTGGTGTCAAGGTTATGCTTGCTTCATAGTATGTCTTTGGTAGTATTCCTTCTTTTTCAATTTTTTGAAATATTTTAAGTAGAATTGATGATAGATTATCTGTGAATGTTTGGTAGAATTCCACTGTGAAGCCATCTGGTTCTGGACTTTTCTTATGGAAAAGTATTTTCATGACTTGTTCAATTTATCAATTTCTGTGATGGGTCTGTTCAAATGTTCCATACTTGTCCTTGTCAATCTGGATAGGACATGAGTTTCAAGAAATTTATCAATTTCCTCTAAGTTTTCAAATTTATCAGAATATAGTTTTAAGACACAAAGTAAGCCTCAACAAA
>NW_006399760.1:28518915-28547720 GCF_000299155.1 Elephantulus edwardii | reverse complement strand
TAAAATAAAGCCTACCAAAATCTCTAGGATACAGATAAGGCAGTCCTCAGGGGATAGTTCATAACAAAAGATACACATATAAAAAATGAAGAAAGAAGAAAAACAAATCAATACTCTAATTCAATAACTTTGTCAAATAGAAAAAGAACAACATTCTAGTCCTACAGCCTCTAGAAGAAAAGTAATTATAAAGACAAAAGCAGAAAACAGTGAGGTAAAAAACCAAAACCAAACAACAATTGAAAACCTCAATAAGACCAAGAGCTGGTTTTCTGAAGGGGTGAATAAAATTGACAAACCACTGGTAAACTTGAGAAAAGATGAAAAAAAAAGATGACACAGAAATTATATTGGTGACATCACAACAGAAACAGATGAAATTGAATTTATAATATTTGAATATTATGTTTAAGTATTTTGTGAATTCTTATTGGCCAGATTAATATTCCCAAATCACAACTATCCTATTTCCTTGTTTTAAATAAATCCTTGTTATTTTAGGCAGGATATTCCAAATCTATCATTTGTCACTCCTGCTCTTTCAACAAAGACATTATCTGTCTCCATGTACTCTCTACTTTCAATTGTAGTAAACTGTTTTCTTCTCTAGACAAAACTCACTATATTTTCACATCTTATTTTGCCTATGTATTGCTAATTCTATCTAATTTTTTTTCCTTCTTTCAGGACTACAGTAATATCATTCTAATCTAAGAAGTTAAAATTGTATTCTAAAATAATCCACCAACTTTTATGCTTTTCTTTCCCTTTTTAAGTTTTTATAAATTTTATTTTATTATTTTGTGTGTGTATCCTCAAATCGGATGTGACTGGTACAGGAGGAAATTGCCCCACCTTCTCCAGCAGAGTATCTGGTAGATTTGAACCGCGTGGGCGTGTCTTGTATTTAAAATGCTGTAGGGTCCTTAGGCCAATGGCCCTCAGGCCTGGTGTTGTGTTTGGGATGAACATTCTTCTAAATGGTACAGCACTGGTCTATCAATATGCTTTTCTGAAGTAACTTGAGGTTGCTGTGATTCTGAACACTATGCCATAGGCATGTCAAATGCCAAAATGGACAGTGTTTAGTGGAGCTCCCAGCTTGATTCAGGTTTGAAAGCAGATACGTCATCCACTTCCTGAACCACATGTCTCTGGAAACTCTACCAACATAAAGAAATCATGATTGTTATAGAACAGGGTCCAGGAGTTTTGTTCGTAGGCTCACTATGAGTCATGCTCAACTCGATGGCACTTAACAACAACAGCATAAAACATGGCCATTTATTATTTATTATGAGTCGGAAACGACTCGATGGCACATAACAACAACAATATATTATTTTATTGTTGTTGTGGTTGTTGACTTTCGTCGAGTCGAGCATGTCTCATAGTGACTCTATGAGCAAAAGACCTACATCATTTCCCCAAGTTCTAGTTTCCAGTGGCATGTGGTTTAGGAAGTAGATGCCACTCTTGCTTCCAAACGTATTTTATAACTGGGAGTTCCACCAAACATTGTCCACATTGGGATACCACCATTATGGTATTTGATACCCCACTGGCACAAGGTTCAGCATGACAGCAAATCTAGATTAGTTCATACAGCACATAGATAAAGTGTGATGTGCAAAATGGAAGAATATTCTTCCAGATATAACAACACTAGTCCCATTTAGTGGTTAAAAGTCATAGAGTGGAATACAACTTATAGGAACCCTTGCACGAAAGATCTGAAATCTATTCTATAGCTAATATCATTTCTGTACATTTATAGCGCTTATAGAGTTTCCAGTATAATATATTATGATGATGTTGTTGTTGTTGTTGATTGCCTTTGAGTTGATCATGACTCATAGCGACCCTATGAACAAAAGGCCTGAAGCCCCTCTACAACTATCAAAATTTATCAAAGTTCATAGAGTTTCCAGAGGCTTTAGGCTTTTTGTTGTGGTTTAGGAAATGGATGCCATTCCTGCTTCCAAACCTGTTTCACAACTGGGAGCTCCACCGAACACTGTCCACATTGGGATACCACCATTTTGGTATTTGATATCCCAATGGCACATGTTTCAGCATTACAGCAAACCCAGATTAGTTCATAAAGCACAATGCCAAAGGGTGATGTACAGAGTGGGAGAATGTTCCCCTAGATATAACAAGCGGAATGCACTTCCTAAACAACATACCTACAGAAACTCTGTGAACTTTGAGAAATGTCAATAGTTGTAGAGAGGCTTTAGATCTTTTGTTCAGAGGGTCACTATGAGTTTCGCTCAACTCAAAGGCAATCAACAACAACAATATTATATATAATAATATATGTTGTATTTATTATTATTTATTATATATAGCTTATCTAAGTCAAACTTCATGGCAGCTAGTTTCAGAAGAATCTTTACAAATGTTAGCTATTATTAATTTGAATACTAACAGAAAAATAAGAGTAATTTGAATAATATAATAAAATAACATTAATTCAAATAAAAATAAATAACAAGGATTATTTATTCAACATCTATTCAATGCTGCCCAGAATTGCTATTTACTTTTCACATTTTTACAGGATTATTTTACTTCTCTTTATATCTTCAGTAACTACTTGTCCTAAACATAATTATATGAAGTTGACTATTTGGGGAAACAAAAATTGGGCTCTAGAATCAATGCTTATTTAGTGGTATTTTCCCCCTGGGGACCCATATTCACATCTTATTGCTCACAGTCTAACAAGAGATTTTAGGCTGCCTCTAGGCTCTTCCTGCCACATATATTTACTTTTTTAGTAGCCATTATTAATTATTTTCTATTCCCCTTCAAAGCCCATAAAATAATAATATGTCACACTTTAATAATGCCTCAGAGGAAATTATTTCTGACTAACCCTTGAAGTCTTTAAAAAGTCAAATTTAGAGACATGTGTGTGAAAAGCTATGCTGTTAATAGGAGGTTATATTGTGTAATTCTCTGGTGCTATTTGAACCTCAACTCCAGGTAACCAAACTCCCTCTACCCAGTCTGTCCTCACAGGTTAATATTTCAGCCATTCAACTGAGACTTCAAAAATCTAGGTATCTTTTCAAAAGATAAGCCTTAATCCACTACAGCTTTAATGAGCTTATTCTACCCAATTCTTTCCAATGAAAGATTTGATGAAGAAATCAGGATGAGCAAAACTAATACTGACTTCTGGGTTTGACCAAAACTGCTCAAAATTTTACTGTCAACTGAAATTCTTTCCTATGCTCCTAGTCAAAACTGAGATATCTCAAATTGTCATTCCTACAGAACTACTAAGTAGATATAATTATGCCCAATGTACAGACTGAGATACTGAGGCTTAGCACAATTAACCAGTATAGTCCTATTTTATAATCTGAAATCCTTTAATTGTTTGGGAAGAGTCCAGCACCTGAAAAACAATTCATTACTGACTTGAAACAATTCCTTTTATATTGTAACAGCTTATGAAGCCATCTGTGTTGTCATGTTTTATAAAGCAACAATTCCAGTCCCTTTACTGAAGTTATTTCTTTCTCTAAATGAAGGTATGCATGTAAGGAAGAGCTATCAAGGACCTTTCTAAAGTGCTAAAGAGCAACAGTGTGTTTGAAGACTAGAGTGCACCTGATTCACGCTATAGTATTTTCAACTAGTTCCTATGCATTTGAAATGATCAAGGACAATTGGGAATGAATAAGGATGACAAAAGAATTGATGCCTTTGAGTTGTGGTGTTAGAGAAGAGTACTGGATATCCTATGGACTGCTCAAAGAACACACAAATCTGTCTTAGAGGACATGCAACCAGAGTTCTGGTGAATCTTGGTCTCACATACTTTGGGCATGTTAAGAGAGGCCAGTTGTTGGAAAAGGACCTCATATGGGAAAGATGAGGGGTCAGATAAGAGTACGGACATGGTAACTGTAATGATTGTCTCAAGTATATCAGAGATTTTTGAGGATGGTTCAGGATTAGCTAAGGTATCAATCTGTTCCTTGTAGGGTTATTATAGGTTTGATTGGATGGTTCCTAATAACAACAATCATAGTGATACTGTCATAGCATATAGTTTTTGTTGAATAAGTTCTAAATAGTTCCTGGGCGATAGTTACATTATATTATCAAAGATTTTAGTTATAAATCTGTGGCAAGCTAGAGCTGAATAACTCCTAATTTCTTGTTATTCTTTCCATTAAAAAAAGCAAAATTGGAATAACATATTCTCAAATCATGAAATTAGATTGTTGAAATGCAAGTTCTTATAATTTTTTATGCACCATCCCTTTTACTTTTTATAACCTTTGTATATATTTCAATGAACTCCTACAACGTATTTTTGTAAAACTTACATAGCAAACTGTAGCTGACACTCGTTCTATGTTACCCTAGGGCTACAGTTTTGATCACAGTCTGAAAAGATTCATACTTGTCAGCACAATGAATTTTAAAGTACTGTCATAAGTAAATTTTACAATTTTTTGTCTTTTTCAACTACAAATAAAGTAAGAATAGATTCAGTTATAATTTATTATTTCAACAAGGATCTAAAGAAAACAACTGAGCAAAGAAGATTTCAGATACTGGCCAAAATCATTCCCTTTTCAAACCTAGTTACTTGATCAAATTTGTTGCAAGGCTCATTCTAATGTGAATACATACACACATTTATACATTTAAAAACACAATCATTTTTATTATGTCAAATATGTCATGGTCATTACAAATACAAATGCATGTGCGATGCATTTATCGACTGTTCTAGTATAATAATGGAGTAGTGACTATTTTGTTGCTAATTCTTACAAGCAGTTCAGGCCCTTATAGATCATCCTTCAATTTTAAACACTTTAGAGTTCCAATTCCCTTTTGCCCAGATATAAGACACGGTGACAGTTGCTTTGAATTTTTTAAAAAAGTACATTCTGATCTTAGGTTCTCAAGAAGGTTAAATATAAATTAGTCATAAAGCCAATGAAACAGACAGGAAATGATTAGCCTGTATGATTACTTCTAAATTTATAGTGTTTTTATACTGCTACTGTTTAATTAAGGAGAAAAAAGGAGCCAATTTTATTTTCTATGTTTATTTAAGATCTCAAAAATTAATGTTATTCTTACTCTCTAACACTGTAGTTCTGAAGCAATGCTGAAGACAACAAAGTCCTATTTGATAGTCTAGCCTTTCAACGAACAGCTCTTCTTCCTGCCTTTGATGTCAGGATGGTTTATTTAATCAATTATTTATCAAAGTTATGGTATTCTTCTTATATATTTAGGTAAAACTAAAAGATGACTTCCACAAGCCTTATTGCTTAAATAAAAGTTTAAATAGTCTGTGAAAACATTTGATTTTGACATAGCTAATATTGAAGGAATTTAAGTTAGAAACTCATTGGTCTCAATTGGGTGTTTAAACAAAAAAGGAGTGTGTGTCTTAAATGTAATTTTCTGGTAGGAGGTGATGAGTGTGGACCAAAGTATCCAAAACGCTTCTGATAACCTTACTTCTGATAACAAAAACCAGTACAGATAATTTGATTAGTGTTTTCTTTGCACAGGTGTTAAAGTTGACAGGAAACAGCTGAAAGACACAGCGCTGTGGCACTAGCCGGGCAGCTGGACACTTTGTGCATGGAGAATCTTGAGCAGTTGGTAACATTTGGCAGCTTAACATAGAGAGAAAAAAAAATGACTGCTAGGAAAATCTCAACTGCTGCTAATTAGCAGCAATGAACTGTGGGTAGGACAGTGCGTTTTAATGTGAGGAGATTTTTACAGTAACCACCATGCTAAGGGGGGGAAAAAATAGAAAGAAATGCTCCCTAGCTGACCCTAGTGGCAATCCAAGCCGCATATTGCAATAATCCTGTAAATTACTATGCTTTCTTATACAGTAACTTGGAGTTAATTAGTAATTTAACATTCCTCTACACTATTAAATGTCTTTCTTGCATTATATTATGTTGTTTCATGGGCTTACCTTAACACTAATGGGGTTTTGTTATATTTTCTCAAAACAGTAACAGTAAAATAAAACTGAGCTAGAAAATTAATTAGTTCTCTTTTACCTTTGATTTACCTGTTATTAACAATTAAGAGGTGGTGCACATTTTTAAAGTGGCTTCGGAGGTTATGTTGAGATGAATATACTTCCAGAATATATTACAGAGGGAAAGTGAATAAAAATGAGTAGTGTACATGCACTGAGAATATGTCTTAGATGCAGCATGCAAAGCAAACACATTTTGTATTTCCACTGCATCAGTATGAAGCAATAATTCCTAAGTAGAGAGAGGGTGGGAGGATAGAAGTAAGGTATGAAGGCCCATTTATCTGCATTCACTAATTTTTAAGAAAACCTTTGCAAATAAGAAATTGTGGGTTTACGTTACAAGATGTGAATATACTAAGATATGGTAGTGTATCCTTTCATATAGGAAACAGATGCACATTTTGTAGCTCGTAAATGCTAGAAAATTTTATAGGATTCTGCCATCCGGGAGAAGTAATATATATTTAAACAAAACAGATTAATGCATTGAATGAATCGAAGGTGAGAAATTATGGTTAATGAATTTATTCTAATTATTTTGATGTAAAAAGGAAGCTCAAATTATTACTATGTTTTTTAAAAAATTACTTTAACAAGCTACCTTTCTTCTTCTGCAATCCTTATTTTCTATTGAATTAAACAAATAAAGCAGTTTTTAAAGTATAGACTTTAAAAACTCTTCCTATGCCCCTGAAATTGAATTTGTGTTGTATCCTATTTATTAGAGATAAAAGAATTGCTCTTATTTGATATCTTAAAGATCAACATGAACTCTAGAGTGGAACAATTTAGTAAAAGCAGGGCTTCAGAAGAAGAAAAGATGCGGATGTGTACAAGGAGAGGAATGAATTCAGCACAAAACATTTCCAAAAGATTTCGTCTCTTGGGGATCCCTCTAAAAGAGTGTCTGCTACCATTTAAAACCCCATCCCTTGCAGCTGGATTTGAGCATTCCATAAAAAATTCATCCACACTTTAAGAGATTTCTGCTTTTCTGTCCTCTCTATTGTTAGACAAATTGAAGTGTGCACTTGGAAGGAGAGTGGCAGTGAACTGCGAATTTATTTACTCATTCGATTCTAATATTGAGAGAATCTACTCGCTCCGTTCAAAGGGTAGAGCAACAATGCAAGTGACATCAGGTCACCCAGCACTTCATAGCTACCTGTGAGATAGAATTGTTCTCCTTGCAGATAGGAAGTGACTGAAACCTCTTTTTCTCATCAATGTCTATTATGATTGATGGCTCTATGGCCACATTGAATATGCCCTTTTTAAATAATTCACAATGTCATCACCATAGTACTAGTTTATAACTAGCCTGTTATTTTTACCTTTGTTCATTCGCTATCAGAAGGTTAGATAAATTAAGTACTGTGGATTTTGGTAGCATTATAACCAACCGAAGTACAGTGTGTTTATAGCAGGAACACAAAAACATCAGTCTTATTTTTTTTAATCAGCACTCTGAATGTCTTCTTCGCAATAAATTATAAAAGAAAATACTGATAAAGCAGACACACTTGTCGTAACCTGAAACTACACGTTGGTATTAAGTCATCATAAGTCTCTGAATATAAAAAGCAGCCTCAGTGCATTGAGCCAGCTGTGATTTTACATAAATCCTCCCCTTATTTAAAAATCAAATTTAAAAATCAACTCTGATATTTATTTAACATCCTCTTATTAAAAAAATTACTTTTAACTTTCAAAGATCTAAATGAACTGTTAAAGCAGTTCATATATATAGGAATAAAAAGCCTCTTTTTTTAAAAAACCCTCAAAAATATAATGCTTAACATTTGGAATTATCCTCTTTAAGAAAGAATTTATTTTTCAGCCTTTTTTTCCCTTAAAAAAACAGAAATTGGAGTTTTTTTAATTGAGTTCTTGAAATATTGGTACTGGTCATCAAAAAAGGTCATAATTCTATAAAATATTGTTTAAAACAGTACTTAGCAGTTTTGTGAATGGAATAGCACTAAAAAAATCACAAAATCAATAATTACACGACCTTCATAATGTATTTATAAATAGTGTTCTACAAAATAATTGCTGATAGACCAATGTAGATATTAAAAGATCAGTAAAAAAAGTTACTTCTTCAAATATGCAGATTTTCTTTGTATTTTAATATTATCATCAATAGTAATTTTAAAGGTTTTATTTGTATTTGTACTCTAAGAAGAATGTAAATGTTTCAAATTTAACTCCTTAAAATGTAAATATCCTATTCGTAGTCAACCTGTAGTAAATATATACTTTTAAGAGATTATATTCTGAATAGAAATGTTTTATAAAAACTAACAGTGCTCTTTTTCTTTTCAGAAACCTGATTTTGTGTCCTTTTTATATCCTGATTTCACTATTGAATCGTGTTGTGAAAGAAATATCATATGGAATAAAATAATATAAAATTATAGTATGTATAAAAATATGTGATTAAAGTCTCAACATACAATTTTTAATAGGAGAAATAATAGCTAAGAATTGCAATATGATAAGGAATGCTATATAATTAATATATACCATACCATGATTTATTCATTTTTTCAATAAACACTTACTGGCCACTCAAGAGGGGAGATATGTTTAGCTGTTGTTCCTACAAATGTTACATTCTTTTAGGAAAGATGACAATTAAAATGAGTTTAAAAAGTATCAGATACTGGTATGTGACTTGAAGAAAAGTAAAGTGATGGGCCCGGGGAGAACTGCCCAACTCCCTCAACACCACCACCACCACCCTCACCCCCACCAGGAGAGCCACCAGGCCCCCAGAGGGAATGATCAAGTCACTGGAAAGAGCCATCTAGTGTATATGAGGAATTTTATCTAAGATACTTTCTTCCACCTTCTTCTCCAGTACATCTGTATGTAACACCTCCAAAGCCCTTATCTTTGTGACTCAGAAGTTTGTTCTCTCTAGGTTTGCTCCCTTTCCTATAGGTAACCTGAACAGTGAGTCTTGCTCCAGACCTGAAACCTGAGCCCCGTTCCAGAGATAAAAGGGAAATATAACTGTCATCTAAGGAAGTGAAGGAGGATGGAGCCTCATGGTTCAGACAGCCACCCCTACTGGACTCATCTAGGCAAACACTTTGTAGTCCAGAGTGCAGAAAATATCAGGAAAATATCTTCTAACTGAACAAGAGGGCATGCAGCTTCAATTCAGTGGGCTCCCCTTCCCCTTCATCTCAACACACCTGTTCAGCATGAAGAAGCCAGAAAGTCTGCATCCCATTCCCAAATGAGAAACCCACAAGTGAATAAGACAATTTCTTTGTTAAAATAATAATAATAATAATCACCACTGGACTATGTTCAACATTACCTTGTCTTTTCTGGTCCCCTCTGGATCTTTCTCATTTTCTTTGTTCACTCCCTCCACCCACCAAATTATGCAGCCTTGTGATTTCATCCCTGCCCATCTTTATTCTGTTCCCAACCCTTACCCCCTTGAATCCCCATACACGTTTTTAAATTTAAAAAAAGAAAAGAAAAATAAAGTGAGGGGGAGATATTAAGAAAGGCAATCTCATAGATCATATTTAGACAGTGTAGTTGGGAAAACTCAACTTCCTATGTTAGTTATATGAACCTAAAGAAAATAATCAATAAGGAGCAGTTGTTTAAAGATCGGTTGTTGGTTGTGGAGATGTCATCATCAAGTTGACTCAAATGGATAGTAATCCCACATTACTTCCTTGTTGTTGTTGTTGTTATTAGGTGCCATTGAGTCAACTACGATTCATAGTGATGCTATGAACAAAAAATCTGAACCCGGTCTTGTCTTGCACCATCCTTACACTTGCTGAACACAAGAATCTAATGCACCAGTCACGATGTCAATCACCTGGTTGAGGGTCTTTCTCTCCTTTGCTGACCCTTCACCCTTCCCAACATCATATCTCTCTTTAAGAAATAGCTCCTCCTAGCAATATGTCCAAAATATGTGAGGCGAAGCCTCATCATTCTTTCCTCTAAAGAGCACTCTGGCTGCACCATCTCCAAGACATTCGCTCTCTTGGCTGTCCATGAGATGTTCACTGCTCTTCTCTAACACTACTGTTCAAAGTCATTAATTCTTTTTCTGTCATCCTTGTTCATTGTCCAAGTCTTGAATGCCTAGCTAGTAACCAGAAAGACTATGGCCTGAATTAGGCACACTTTAGTCCTCAAACTGGCACCACTACTCCTCAAAAATTTTCAATGTCTGCCATAACTTGTCATGATTCACACAGTCAAAGGCCTTTGCATAGTCAGTAAAGCCCAAATAGACATTCTTCTGGTATTCCTTCATTTCAGTCCAGATCCATCTGACATCAGCAATGATATCTCTGTTGCCATAGCCTCTTCTTAGCACCACTTGAATTTTTGGCAATTCCCTATCTATGTACTATTCTAGATGGTCCACTTACTTTCATAGAACTTCCTTAAAGGACTTTCTAGATGGAAGGGGGCATATCATTAGATCTTTTCTCCCATGGAGATACTGGTGAGTTTCAATTACTATTCATTTGGTTAGCGGACAAATGCTTAATTATACAATTTCAGATTGTCCTAGATAAGCAATTCCTAAGCTTCTGCTTTTGCAGAAACAATTACGGCATTTGGAATTACTGTAGGGATGAGAGGACTGATACAAGATGAAAAGAGATGGGTAGATAATGATCAGGGAGATGAAAGCATTCATGTCCTGATTGAAGTTATCAAAAATTTCATTTTAACTGGATGCACAATCAACATCTATCAATGTCAGGGGAAAAAAAGATTCTTACCACTGGAATGATAGTGTCATGATCTATAGAGAGGAAATTGAAACTGTCAAAAGCTTCATCTTGCTTGGATTAACATCCTTGGTACCAGAAGTCAGGAAATAAGGAGACACATTGCACTGGGAAAATCTGTTGTTAGGGCCCTCTCCAAATTATTGAGGCGTAATGATGTCAGTTTAAAGACTAAGACATGTCTGATTTAGGCCATAGTCTTTCTGATTACTAGCTATGCATTCAAGACTAAGAGAATGAATAAAGAGTTCTCTTCGGAGCAAGAGTAATGAAGCTTTCCCTCACATGTTTTGGAAATGTTGCTAGGAGGTGCAATTCCTTGGAGAAGGACATAATGAGAGTTGGTGAAGAAGAAAAAGACCCTCAACCAGATGGATTGACACAGTGATTGCTGCAATGGGCTCTTGTGTGTCAGCAAGTTTGAGGATGGCTCAGGATAGAATAGGGTTCAGATGATTTACTCATAGGGTTGTTAGGAGTTGTATTCAATGCAATTACACCTAATAACAACAACATCAACACCTATGAAAACAACAATCAATAATGAAAAGACAGATTGTTAATTTGCTCTGAAGGAGCTATTTAAGTTGCTCAAGAGAAGGGCAGACGTTTAAAGACTACAGTGCTCCTGATCCAAGCTGTGATATTTGTAATTTCTTTCTCTGTATCTGAAAGTTGGATGATAAATAACAATGATCAAAGAATTGATGCTTTTAAATTATAGTGTAGCCAAAGATTATTGAATATCTCAGACTGCCAAAATAACAAACATATGACTTGGAGGAAATGCAACTAGAATGCTCCTTAGATGCTAGAATAGTGACTTTCACATACTTTGGACATGTTGTCAGGAAAGATCTGTCTTTGGAAAAGGCATCATGCTTGAAAAGGCGAAGATTCAGAAAGAAAAAAAACTTAAATAGGAGACTCACAAGAAGTCAAACTGACAAAGTGACTACAACAAGGGCCTTGAGCGTATTGAAGATCATGAAGATGGCTCAAAATAAGGCAATGTTCTAATTGTTTTTCATAAGGTTGCACTTAACAACAACATTAGCTTTATTTTGTCATATGTGGTGTGGAAAACCATTGAAAAAGGTTAAATATGAAGTGACATACTTTGACTAATAATTTGTAAGAATTCTGGCTGTCGCGTTCAGTCAACATTTAAAGTTTTTCTCTTTTTTTTGTTGTCATCTCTACTGTCTCAATTGCTTTACCTACATAATAGGAGTAAGGAGGCTAGGGCAAGAATACAAATTGCAAAGAATTTTTATGTTGAATAATAAAAAGGTATTAATAAAAGTATACACAGTATTTGGCAATCTGTAAGAGTTGCAAAAAATTAAAGCAATATTTTTTCATTCTACATACTCCCCAAACCACACTCCTTAATAGAAAGCTCAAAATTTGAAGTTTCTCACTAGTTAATGTTAAATAATGCTATTTAATATTTACTTAATTTGCTGTTTTGAAGAAAAAAATGACTGTAATTATTTCTTTCATCTGGAAGATCACTTAAGCAACTATACCAAAAACCATGACATTTGCCAAAGGGACAGTCTCAACTCACATCTACTGAACCACTTGTTTCAAAGTAGAACTTCAATGGCTATAGAATGTTCTATGGATGTAATATTTCTGAAGTAGATCACTAAGCCTTCTCTCTGAAGGACTCAGGGTGGGTGGTAGTAGCAAAATGGAGTATGTGATGATCCAAGAGAACTCTTAAGAAAGTGGAAAGAAATATTGAAAGGATAAAAACTGGGGAATACAAAGTTGAATAATTTTTTTTAAATGTGACACTAGAAATTATGAAAAAAACAGTGCCATTAACAGACCTTTTCACCCCTCTTTGTCATTTGAGAGAAAACAAAATAATCTTTCACATTGTCAAGAATGGTGAGAGTCATTTGTTTTTGTTTTTGTCTTTGTTTTTTGCCAGAGAAAGATGCTGTGGATTTGTTTATGATGTCATAAAATATGACATTAAAAAGTTCTCCATTTAAACATAAAATTATAAAATGATATTATTGTTGTTGTTGTTTTTGTTGTTGTTATGTACAGTTGAGCAGTTTAAGCACAAAGGAAGAGATGGACTATTTTTCTCTTGTGGAGCAATTAGCATATTGGACTGTGTGCCTTTGGGGTTGAAGTGCAACTCTTTACCACTAGGCTACCAGAATTCCTTGGTAAAATGATAGTGGAGGTATTTTATTCACTTAATAAAAAATAAAATTTATAAAATAAAAATTCAACAAAACCACATATCTATTACTCATCTAAATTTTTATATTACCTGATATTTTTAGGGGGGCTTTGTGTCCTTATAACTTATTGTGTTAATTTTTTATCCAATATTATTTTCTCTCTTATTGGACAATTGGGAACCAAGCAATTTGAGGAAGTTTTGAAATGTAAGTGGGATTTTTGGATGTAGATAAGTGTGTCTAGTTTTGACACAAGAAAAAAATGTCACTTCTGAAAAGGTTCACAAGCCCTATCAGTTAGTTACCAAGTCATGCCACAATGAGACATCTGAACTCCAAAAATAGTACCAAGGATATCTTTGTTTGATATCGTGAACCATTGAGGTGGAACTGATCCATAGTTGACCCTCCAGTGGATTATCATCTAAGTGAAAAAATATTTGAAAATGAAAAAAATTCTCTGAAAATATTTCAGATATCAGAGTTTTGAGAAAATGAGCTCATGGTGCTAAACTGTTATTTCTAAAATAATGGACTATAACAGTCATGTTGTCCTTTCTAAAATGCTTTTTCTTTTAGATAAAATGTGTAGCAGTGTAGTATAGTATCACATGTATAAACATATATATTTGTATGTTTAACGATGTGGAAAGTAGAACTAGCAGGAATTGGAGAGATCATCTATTTTTACCTTTTTTCATCACATACAACTCTCCATGGAGCTTAGAATAAAATTTTGAAATAAAAGCAAATACAAAGAATTTGTGATTTGGTGCCAATAATTTTTATTTTGAAATCTACTAAATGGTAAATTGGATAAATAGCTCATACCTTCTGAGTGTTGTCAACTCTTTAAATTCTCTGGACTTGGAAGTTAAGTTCAGTAACTGATCCAATTGGCTATTTATTGGCAAATATTTTGAAAATAACAATAGTATAGAGCTTATTAATTTCTTACATTAAAAATTATTTAAACCAAGAGAAATCAATGTTCTTTTTGTTTGTTAAAGAAAATGCATTTCCAAGATATGAATATGTATATTCATACACACATTTTACAACAAGAAGGGTCAAAAAACATATTTTTGAAAAAAGAAAGACATGTTTCAGGGCTGTTTCCTTTCTCTATACTTCGTCAATCTGTACGTTGAACAAATCATTCAATAAACTGGACTTTATGAAGAAAAATGTGACATCAGGAATGGAGGAAGACTCATTAACCACAGGCACTATCCAGATGGCACAACCTTGCTTGCTAAAAGAAAAGAAGACTTAAGGCGCTTGCTGCAAAAGTTTAAGGATACAGCCTTCAATATGGATTACATTTCAATATAAAGAAAACAAAAATCCTCAGGACTGGGCCCATAGGAAAAATTATGACGGAGAAAAAATTGAAATTGTCAACAATTTCATCTTACTTTGATCTGCAATCAACACCCTTGGTATCAACAGTCAGGAGATCAGGAAATGTATTGTTGTTATGTGCTGTTGAGTTTGCTGCAACTCATAATGACCCTATGCACAATAGCTCTTAACTGGCCCTATTCTGAGCCAATATAGCTTTGGGAAAATCTGCTGTCAGGGACAGTCATCTTCAAAGTCATGCAGATCAATGATGGTAGTTTAAAGACTAAGGTACACCTGATGCAGGTCATGATTTTCCCCATCATCATGAGTCTGAGAGTTTGAGAATGAATAAAGGTGACAAAAGAAAAATATATGCCTTTGAAGTATTGTTGTGTTGGAGAAAACTACTGAATATCCCATGGGCATATATGTCTTAGAAAAAGTGCTTCAAAGTGTTCCTTAGAGGCAAGGAAGGCAAAGCTTCTTCTCGCATACTATATAGTTATTGTTCTGAGAAGTTTTTCCTCGGAAAGGGACATCATATTTGGAAAGGTGAAAGGTCAATGAAAGGCAGGAAGACCCTTAGCAAGATGGATCGATATAGTGACTGCAGCAATAGATTCAAGTGTGTTGGGGATGAAGAAGATTATGCTGATAGGATGGTTCAGATTTGTTGCCATCTGCATTTCAAGGGCATCAAACAACAGAGGCAATTGCATCCCACTACACACAGAAACAAAGATGCTATTCACATTGTTATAAGCAGAGCAATTGAACTAATCTCTCTATGACATATTCTAAACAAAACTTCAAATTACTTTGTTGTTATAGTTGTTATATGCCATTGAGTCACCTGCTATTCATAGCAACCCTATGTACAATAGCTCTGAACCCTGGCCCTATCCTGAGTTGCACTGACTCCAACACACCTAACCCCATTGCCCCCGTTATCGAGTCAATCCATCTCATTCAGGGTCTTCCTTTCCTGTGTTATCCCTCCACCCTTCCAAGCATGATATCCTTCTCCAAAGACTGGTCTCTCCCTGATATGTGTCCAAAGTATGTGAGTCAAAGCTTCGAAATCCTTCCTCCAAAGAGAAACTTAGTTTCACCCTCTCCAAGACACTCCTTCATAGTGATTCAATACTCTTCTCCAGCACTATAACTCAAAGACATTAATTCTACTTCTGTCATTTTTAGTCAAAGAATAAAACCGCTGCTATGATGAAAATTTCCTCAAGTATGTATGTAAAAGTATAAGAGTAGTAAAAGTATTATTAAAATTTTGTATATTATTTGTTTGTACTAGTTACCATTGAATATCTAGTGTTTTATTACATCTTGCCTCCCCAAAAGTACTTCCAGGTACTTCTTATTAGATGACGTCGAGTATGATTTATAGTTGACTATATGAACAACAGATCTGAACCCGGTTGTTATCCCACATACTCAAAAAGTCTGCTTCTACAAATACTTCCCTAGTCTTTTGGGAAGTATATAGTCTTCTAATGCCCTTTTAAGCATGCCTGTTTTCTGGGAGCACTGGCTTCACTCTACCAATCACAGAAGGTATCAATGTCACTGTCAGTAGCAGCAACAGTGTAGAAATCTTTGCAAGATGTGATTATCTGAAATAGCAGCTCATATACTATGTGGTAGTTGTAACGTTCTCCTACAAGACTAATTTGACAACTTTTCTTCTGTGTAACACCCTTTGAGAAGTGTCCTTATGGTATATTGATTGAAAGTTAATGCTGAATACTATTCTTAATGTTCTTACAATATCCTTTTTCCCTTGTCACAATATCAATAATGACTTAATGTCGATTTATTTTTAAATTTAAATACTTAATATTTAATTATTTAGATTTTATTTAACATCTGGGTTTTTATCAATAAACTTAAAGTAAAATTTTTCAAGCATTTGAAATATGAATAAGAGGATAATAGTTTTAAATCAGAAAATAAGAAGTTGAGCATCATTGACAACTCATTACAAATTCATCTGAATACTGAGACAAAGAACAAAAGATGAGTATTTGGGTATCCAGTTTATAAGAACTTTCTTCTTCCTACATAATTAATTATCAATCTGTTGATGTTCACACTGGAAAGAAATTTAGATATAAGAGTCCTGTAGATTCATGAATTCCCTCTTTATATCAAAGATATAAAGAGTATATTCACCATATCTTCTCCCATTTTACTTTTAGTAGATAAACTTTGCATGACTATTTTAAAATTCTACTAAAGATTAAAAATATTCAATTTCAAAATATTTGGAATATCTTTCATAATAATACAATTAGACAAAAACCACAATGTGTGCACAATTAATTTTATCATTGCTTTGCCATTGATAATTTTATCAAAATACAGCAAGAAGCCTAGATCTAAGAAATTACTAATGTTACACAAGAGATTTCTAGATGTGGGAGTGTGAGAATTCCACACGGATTGTATGTGTGTTTTAAAGGATTGATGCTCTATAAAAACAAAATAGAAATGAATTACTCTTATCCATTTGAAAGACATTATGAGCAAGATTGGTTCCCAAAATCTATGTTAGACAGAATTGTAGTGACTGAATGGAAGTCTTTACTTTATGAAAATTATAATTATTTTGATTTTTGTCCACAGTCAGCTTGAAATGTTGCAAAACTCTGCAGGTGTTCGCTGTTATAACAAAACCATGGGAACAGATGGTGCAAGGTACCAGGCCAGTTCAAGGGATTAAATGTAAGGCTTTTGAAATTTAAAATTAAAGCTGGGTGATCTTGGGAAAACCTGCCTGCCAAACGTGCATGCTTAAAAAAAATATGAAAAAAAAAAGTTACCCAAGTTCTCTTGACAAGCTTATTTACATTCAAATGACCAGGAAATATTAAGTACTTATAAAGTACTCTTGGCAGGGTATGGCCCACCTGACCAAATTAAAATATGAAATGTTCACCTCCATTGTGTGGCTAAGACCTTACATGCAGTGACCTCCCTCATGTGTTTAGGTCCTAATGGAGCCAATTTCTTTGGACAAGGTGGTTTTTTCATAGGCACTAAAATAGGGATATCCTAAACATCGTTTCTCATAAAAAGACAGAGTGAAATGTCTTGGTTGATTGACTGATGAATTCTGGTGATTTTCAAAATAGCTGCAGGTGGAAGAAATGATAGAAGTAAAAGTACTAAAGTTAGCACGGACAGCTAGATTTATATGCCTTAAGAATTAATCCAGTCTGAAAATATCTTAATACAAGAATTTAAAATATCAATATTGTTTTCTATTTATTTTCTTAGCTATCATATATTTCTATTTTAAAAATGTTCGCTGTGGTCATATTATTTGTACATTATGGTCATAGTTACTATGAAACATGAATTTTATGTATATTAGCTTAAATGTTCTTAACCTCATTAATTGGTAAGTATTATTTGCATTTCAGATGTGGAAATATCCTATATTACTTTTTCAATAAAGTATTGGATACCTTAATATTAGACTGGCTTCAAAGATTACTTCTTTTCTACAGTTTATCAAATACTTTTATAGTGTTTCATTGACTAAGTAAAGTCATTTGACTGTGTGGATCACAACAAACTGTGGCAGATTCTGAAAAGAATGGGAATCCCAGAACACTTGATTGTGCTTATATGAAACTTATACTTGAACTAGGAGACAGTCATCAGAACAGATCAAGGAAACCCTGCATGGTTCAAAACTGGGAAGGGTGTGCATCAAAGATGTGTCCTAGCTCCATATCCTTTCAATCTTTATTCAGAATACGTTCTGTGGGAGGCTTGACTCTATGAAGAAAAGTGTGGCATCAGGATTGGAGGTAGACTCATCAATGATCTAGGTTATGCAAATGACACAACCCTTCTTGCTGAAATTGAGGAGGACCTGAAGCACTTGCTGCAGAAGAAGGTCAAGGACTGCAGCCTTCAATGTGGATTGAAACTCAACATCAAGAAAACAAAGATTCATATCACTGGGCAGATTAGCAGCAGCATAGTAGATGGTGAAGAGATTGAGATCATTGACAGCTTCAGTTTGCTCGGTTCTACAATCAACACTCTTGGTACCAGCAGCAAGGAAATTAAAAGCAAATTGCATTGGGAAAGTCTGCTGTCAGAGACCTCTCTAAAGTCCTGAAGAGCAATGATGTTAGTCTGGTGACTAAGGTGTACTTGATACAGTCTTTGTAATTACTTGCCATGCATCAGAGAGCTGGAGATTCAGCCACTGGGGAAATGGAAAAAGGTGTGTTGGAGATAATAAGATTGGCAAAGGATAGAGCAGGGTTTCGGGCTGTTGTTCATAGAATCGCAATGAGTTGCAGGCGACTAAAAGGTACATAACAACAACAACAACAACAATGCCTTTGATTTCTGTTGTTGGTAGAGAGTGCTGCATATCTCATAGACTGACAAGAGGACAGACAAATATATCTTGGACAAAGTGAAGGCAGGTAGGTCTTTGGAGGCAGATATTAAAACTCTATCTCAAGGAAAGGCCAGTCCTTGCAAAAAGAGATTATGCTTGAAAAGGTGGAAGTTCAGCAAAGAGGAAAATCCCCTGACAAGATGAATTGATACAGTGGTTGTAACAATAGATTCAAGTATCACAGGTATGAAGAGGATGGTACAGGATTTATGGATAGGGTTAGTAATGGACAGGATTCAGACCCAGTCTTCATAGGGTCACTATCGGTCGTAGGGCAATTAACAATATAATTTGATTATATAAATAAAGCCCTACATCAAAACCTTTAAGATAGTACATTTTATGAATGAATATGTAAACTTTTGAAAGGGACTTAGATTTGCATCATTTCACATAATAATGCCATAGCAGGGTCAGGAATGGCATTTTTAAAAATTTTTTGTGCCAGAAAAATATGATGTTGTTGTGTGCTGTGAAGTTGGAACCAATTCATAGCTGATCCTCCAGCAGATTTTCTGAGATTGCTCATACTTCTTTCACAGAACAGCTGGTAGATTTTTAACCACATGACTCTGAGATTGCAGGGCACTGTTGTTGTTATGTGCTGTTGAGTCACCTGTGACTCCTAGCCACCCTATGTACAACAGCTCTGAACTCTGTTCCCTCCTGAGCTAACAATATTGTCTCTGACACACATATCCCCATTACCCTAGTCACTGAGTCAATCAATCTCTTCCAGGGTCTTCTTCTCTTGTGCTGTCTCTCCACCCTCCCATGCACGATGTCCCTCTCCAAGGACTGGTTCTTCCTTGCAACAGGCCCAAAGTGTGTCAGATGAAGCTTCAGAAACCTTTCCTCCAAGGAGCGGTCTGGTTTTACTCTCTCCAGGATGAATCTCTTTGTTCTCTTAGCAATTCATGGAATATTCAATACTCTTATTCAGCATCACAGCTCAAAGGCATCAGTTCTATTCATCATCCCTCGCCATTGTCGATCTTTCTGACACATAGGCATTGTGAAGATCATGGCTTGTATCAGGTGCACCTAAATCTCTAGACTGACATTGTTGCTCTTTGATACTTTGGAGAGGTCTCTGACAGCAAAACTTTCCCAATGTAATTATTATTTTGACTATCTGGCTGCTAGTACCAAGAGTGCTGATTGTGGAGGCAAACCGAGGCTGTTAACAATCTCAATCTCTTCACCCTCTATCATGATGCTGCTAATTGATCCAGTGGTGAGAATCTTTGTTTTCCTGACGTTGAGCTTCAATCCATAATGAAGGCTGTAGACTTCTATTGAAAGCTGTAGATATTCTTCAGCAATCGGGCTCAGGTCCTTCTCAAGGACCTGGATAAAGGGCTGGATAGGGAGAAATGCTGAACGGGGAGCAGGAGTGGCAGGGGATGCTGGTGGAGTGGGAAAAAGAATGGGTCAAGACACACATGCCAAGGGAAGGAGCACTGGATCTATTGGTTGCTTCTATAATTGGGACATGTCTTTCACTTGCTGTAAAATGTTTGGCTGTCAGATACTGTTCTGAGCATTCAAATTAAGACAAACTAGGAAGGATTGACCATTTACTTTCAAAAACAATAGACACACAATGAAGCATACTTAGACTAACAGATATGGCAACTGAAGCTGAGCCCTCAAATATAGAATCACAAAAGAGGAGGAACAGTTGTAAGCAGACACTACTGATTGGAATGTGGAATGTGAGAAACATAAATTTAGAAAACTTAGACATAATTAAGAAAGAAATGGAACACATAAATATTGGCATACTATGTATTAGCCAAATGAGATGGATTGGCATGGGACATTTTGAATCATGATCATAAGATCTGCTATGCTGGAGATGAAAAGGTGAGGAAAAATGAGGTTTCTTTCATACTTCAAAAAGTCATTTCTAGATCCATCTTGAAATACAATGTTGTGAGTGACAGGACAATATCCATACAAGGAAGTCCAGTGAATACCACTGTCATTCAAATATAATCACCAACAACCAGAGCCAAAGAGGAGGAAATAGATTTCTACCAACTTTTGAAGAAGTCAGAAATCAATGTTGATTGTATAATCAAGATCCATTAATAATGTAATAGGTGACTGAAATGTGAAGGATGGAAACAGAGAAGAAGGATCGCTATTTGGAAAACATGTACTTGGTGACAGAAATGAAGCTGAAGATAGAATGATAGATTCTACATATTCAGTGATTTATTCATTGCTAATACTTTTTTACAAGAAACACAAACACAGACTATATACACGGATTTCACCTGATGGTATGCATAGGAATCAGATTGATTACATCTGTGGAAAGAATTGCAGGACACTAGGTTGGTATTATTTCCTTTGGCTACTCAGTATGATACCCATCTGATTTATGGGTAAGTTTTTAAGTGCTAAACAAAAGGTCAGTAGTTTGAACCCACAAGGGACTTCTTGGAAGATAAAACTTGGGAGATCTGTTCTCATAAACTTTACAGCAATGAAACCTTAGAGAGAATGTCTGCTCTGTTTTACACACTGCCATGACTCAGAATTAACCCAGAGACATACGATAACAGTTCAATATACTTAGAAAGGCTTTTAGTAGAATGAGACATTTGAGAATTCAGGATATGTCTTTGCCACTGGAAAATCTACTTAAGGGCTTACATCATAATGATTTATCTTCTCTTATTAGTTATGGACAGAAAATACTGCATTCTCTGAAGTATCTAAGAATTTGAATACCTTTATTTAAAATATATTTGTAAGTTATTGACCTAGACATTTAGGAAATAAAGATAAAACATATACTCTGACTTTAGGGTAGAGATAATCATGTACAATAACATTTATATCAGCTATCATGTTGAGAATTTAGCATATTTGATCTCCACTAATCTCCCAAGAACTACATGAAGTCAATATTATTATGTCTATTTTAAATATAAGAAACTTAGGATTTCAAAGGTTTATTAATTTGCTTATTCTATAAAACAAGAGTCCTAGTTCTGGTTGACTAACATTCTTCCTGAAAGGAGAGAGAGAGAGAGACAGAGAGAGAGAGAGGACACATACAGCTAAAATACAATGTAAGAAAATAAAATTAAATGAAATCTGATCATTGTGCTTTAAGTTATTTCAGAATATAAATAACATTCTATCAGAAGAGAGTTCTCATTGTAGATTATGACAAAAACTCTTAAAATAATAGCTCAAGTAGAGTAAATGACATCATTAAAACCACGGAGTCATGGCAATTGATGCTACATTCAGAGAAAAATGGTGTCTGATTTTGGAAATAAACATAATGAAAAGAAATCCAAAAGGTTGGAAGCTTGAGAATGCATCTCAGAAGAAAGACCTTTTTTCTACTTCCCAAACATCAGCCATTAAAAAGTTGATGGGACATCCATCTTGCTTTACCTTTCTTTCTGTTGTGTTTTTTTTTAATTTTATACTTATTTATTCACAAAGTTTGAATGCAACATTTTTTTTTGTTTGGTTTTGTTTTTTTTCACAAAAGAGCCTTCCAGTTTCCTCACCCCGCCCACCTATCAAATTGTGCAATCCTATGATCAGGTACCTTTCTTTATCATGTCTGTCTGCTTATAAGAACATTGTGAGTATCTGTAAAAGTTGTAGCTTTGTTAAATTTGCAGTTATGATAAAGTTACCAAAATAGCAGTGAAAGAAGATTTTTAAATTAATTTAAAAACCTTCTGTAAAATAAAAATAAATTGCTTTAGATCTGTTACTTTTAAATATCTTCCTAGAAAAATATTGTTAAAATTGAGAAATCCACTACAAAACTTACTGCATATACTTTAGCATTTTAGCAGCTACACTCATCCATAGATTATATAAAGAGGAACCCATCTATTTCTCTTATTCATTGCCACACTAAAATTCATTAGCTTACAAACAACATAAAAAAGATGACTCTCATGTACCTAAGACTGTCATCATGTTTGAGAAATTTCATTAGGATCAAATCTGTTATGTGGAATGTTGGACAGGGTTTTCTGTACATTTAGAAAAAATCACAATCTAATCGGAGCTCTGAAAAGATCTTTTCTACACAGCAAAAAGAACCTACTGGGTGACAGGATGGGTTTTTTCTTCTCAATCTTGAGTTTGAAGCCACTGTTGTGCAAGGCTGAAGAGACCGTAAAAATTTTTCCAAAACCTATAAAAGTGACTCTGCAGGCATGCACTTTGGTAATGTGTTAGATAGCCTATTAATCATAACTTTATTATGCAAGAGATTATACACATGCAAAATATGCCTTGAGGACAATTTAATCATTTAGAGGCACTTACCTTATTTACTTTCCCCTTGCTTTCCTTCTCTAGGAGCTTGTGTTCATTAATTAAATCTGTTACAGTGGAAAGACTTTGGAAGGCACTGAAAATTCAATGTAGACTTGGAGTTTAAGACCTGGAAAAAGGAATACATTTTCAACCAAGGAAACTGGAATCTGATCTTATTATCACCCATTTTTACCACTTCCTTGATCCTGACTCATAGAGACCATTAAGGACAGTGTAGAATCAGCTTTTAGGATTTCCAAAATTCTAAGTCTTTACAGGAGAAGGCTGACACATTTTTGTTTACACCTAGCACTTGGTATACTTTGGGCATGCTGCAAGGAGGGACCAGTCCTTTGAGAGGGCCGTCATGCTTGGGAGGGTTGGAGAGATAATGAAAGAGAGAAAGACCTTGAATGACCTGGATTGACTCAGTGACTGGGGAAATGGGCGGTGAATGTGATGGAGACTATGAGTTGGCACTGGATAGAGAGAATAATTGTACATAGGGTCGCTATGAATCACTAGTGACTGGACAGCACTTAACAACAGCAGCAGGTGGTAGGTTCAAACCACTGACTTTTCAGTTAGCAGTCAAGCACTTTAACTACATGCCAAAAAAGGTAAAACCAAAACGGCAGACAGCAGACAGCAGGTTGATGTTTTGTGCCACTGAAAGCTAATTTGGTTATGATAATTGACTGCTTCTCTTTTCTTTCTCTTTTAATGTACCTGACCTGTCTTGTCTTAGTAAAGGTTTTAGAAACTTTAATTAGATGTTATGGTTATGTAGATAGACTAGAACAAAAATCTGCCAGTATCAGACCAAAGCTTTCTTCTTTCCACACTAGACATTTCACTGGGATGTTTTATTTGGCAGGTACAGGCTGGCAAGCAAAGCTGATGTAAATGAACTACAAGGGGATAAAAGTAGGTTCAGGGAGCAATCTAAATAAAAGGAAAAAAGGGGGAAATTCATGGCAAAGCCTTTGTCTGTCTGCTTATGCTGTGTCATTTGAGCACATATGGCTCTTTGTATCAGTCAGTCCTGTAACAAAGCCAGTGTTTATTCTGGCTGATACTTAGAAAAAAAATATTAGCTGTAGAGTCAAGACATCAGGGACTGTATTGAGACATTAATTATAAATGTACAGTTCTTAGGATGCTTTTCTTCAAAACTTTTCTTTCAAGGAAGATTTTCTATTTATAGAAAAATAACTTGTCATCTAAGATCTTTTCTTCTGAATGCAAAGAAAATACCTTTACTAAAAATGAATATGAAGGCAAAATTCTTATTGATACTATAATCAGGCAAAATATTATCTAACACACAACAGCACATCAGAATTATAGTTTCTAGCATTTTGATACATGGCATTGATTTTGATGTAAACAAAGTATGCAAAGAATGGAAAAATATATTACTTTATTTACATTCAACCTTCAAAGTATTTCTTTCTTAATTTTTTTTTCAATTTAGATAGAATTGGTTCAGTTGATTCTTTTTTATTTTATGTGTATTATATCTTAGGATTTAAAAACACTATTCCGTTTTGAAATGTAAATTAGCACACATTGGTAAGACAGAAATGGATTAAGAGTTATGGAGAGACCAAAACTCTAATATCAAAATATATGGTTCTAATCCAAATTGGAATATTTTTTTTTAGTGGAAATAATTGCATTTACTCTGAATCCACGAGATACACCAATTCAGAGTTTTCAGAGAACTTAAAAGAATCTCAATCTAGATGAGGAAATAGAAGAGTTTATCATTTGCTTCCCATCAAACAGTTAATGAAAGGCATAGCTATCACTTAGCGCATCACACGCAAGGAAGAAATGACAAATTGCCCCTAAAATATTGCATGAAATGTATTTCTAAAATTCAGAGGTTATGCAAGGAATGAATAGTTAGAAAGAATACCAGTTATACATCAAAGATGAGCAATTTCCTCTTGCAAATAAAGTCAGAACAAATAGACCTAGACCATTTCTTATCATGGATAAAGAGACTCTTTTGAAGATTTCCTTTAGTGCATTATCATTCTTCTGCCAAATAATTCTGGTTACTTTTCCCTTAGGCATTTAAATATTTATTTTGAAATAAATTGGATTCTAAAGGAATTGAAGAATATTTCCAAATTATTCTCGTTTGACACATTTCGTATATACCGTTTGGAATTTACAGTCTTCATGTTGCCATTCACATACTATATTATCCTCATAATATGCCCAATCTCTAATGAGAGTAGAGTGGTCTTTAAAAGTCATTTAAATTAGGTTATAATTAATATTTGGCATTAATATTGTTGTTAGTGCCGTTAACTCAACAATGGCTGATAGTTACCCAATGAACAATAGTCCTGAACCTTGCCCTATCCTAAGCTAACCTCACCAACTCTGATATACCTGCCCGCATTTCCATAGTCACTGTGCCAGTTCCTCTCATTTAGTGTCTCCTTTTCTTTCACTGACTCTCAACCCTTCCAAGTTTGATGTCCTTCTCCAAGGACTGGTCTTTCTTGGCCACATGCCCAAAGTATGTGAGACAGACCTCCAAAATCCTTGTTTCCAAGGAGCAACCTGTTTTCACTTTCTCCAGGGCCTGTTTGTTCTCTTGGCAGTCCATGATATGTTCTCCAGCACCACAACTCAAAAGCATCAATTCTTCTTTTGTCATTCTTAGTCATTGTCTAGCTCTCAGATGCATAAAAAGCAATTGAGAAAACCATGGCCTGGATCAGACTCATCTTGCACTGACATTGTTGCTCTTTAGCACTCTGGAAAGGTCTTTGACAGCAGACTCTCCTAAAGCAACTCCTCTTTTGATTTCCTGATAGTCCCAAGAGTGTTAATTGTGGAGCCAAGCAAGATGAAATTGTTAACAACCTTAATCTTTTCTCCTTCTATCAAGATAAATTGGAGAAAAACTGTATTTCCAATATGGATCGCATCTTAACATCAAGAAAACAACAGTTCAATTCACTGGCCACTTGGTGGTAAGAATCTCTGTTATCTTGATGCTGAGAGACAAATCCATATTGGAGATTACAGTCCTTGACCTGCTGTAGCAAACGCTTCAAGTCTTCCTCAATTTCAGAGAGCAAAGTTATTCACCTGCATAAGGCAGGTGATCAACATGATGAGTCTTCCTTTAATCCTGATGCTAAACTCTTCTTCATAAAGTCTAACCTCTCAAATGATTTGTTCCTCATATAGATGGTAAAGGTTTGGAGAAAGGAATCATCCCTGATGTACTCCTTTCTTGATTTTGAACCACACAGAGTTCCCTTTCTCTGTTTGTACAGCAGAGCATTAATTAATTATTGTTGTTAGGAGGGTCTATATTTCCACATGGAGATCTTGTGGCTTAGTGGTAAGGAGCTGTGCTGCCAACCCAAAGGCAAGTAGTTCTAATCTGCCCAAAGACAAATAGCAGCTCTGAGGGATAAGGATGAGTAATCTCCTCTCATGTGATTTACTGCCTCTGAAAACCTGCTAACGGATGAGCTATGAGTCGGTTTCATAACAAGTATTATTTTTACTAATTCTAAAAGTGGCAAAGCTTTTAGTTGAGTAACAGCGACTCAACAAGTAGATTGTCTATAACTATGTTGATTGATGAACAACTCTGCCATCTGTGCACTATTTTTGCCATTACCTGTTACTTTCAGGACATAAAAACTTAGAAACTGATTAGAAAGTTAAATGTGTGAATATGCTAAACAAAATAAGATAGCACATTTCAAGAAAAAACAAGAGATAATTTCCTATTTTAAAAAGGAAAGGAAAGAAAATATCCTTCTCAACTGAGAAATAATCTCAAAACAATAATAAGAACAAAACATGAGAATAAAACCTCGATAGAACTACGATGAACTATAAGATCAAATTACAATTCATAAAGACTTAATACTATAGCTGAGGGAAGCATGTGCCTGAAAATCTCAAAGTGGCAGAGCAGAGCTGTTAAAAAAGAAGGGTTCATACAAATACAAATCCAACTGTGGCCTGGACAAAAGGAATGAATGTGTATGCTTGGGCATAGCAGTGTCCATGAACCTACCTTGAAATTAAATGATAAACTGTATGTCAATGCAGTCTTATGAGTATCAGCTATACAGAACCATCATGACAATGAGAGAAAAATAAAGACATTTTGTTTTGCCTATGTTACAATTGCCTATATAGATGGTCTCCAACTTACAATATATTCAAATTATGACTAGTATCACTTACTATGGTCTGTTTTTTCTTATGTTATTAAATATATCTTATCCTTGATTGGAAAATCCTGCTGTTAAAGACCTCTCCAATTTGTTACAGAATGATGTCAGTTTAAAGATTAAGATATGTCTAACTCAAGATATTATATTTGTAACTGCTTCCTATGCATCTGAAAGTTGAACAATGAATAAAAAGAACAAAAGCACAATAGATGTTTTGGATTGTGATACTGGAGAAGAGTACTGAATATCCCATGGACTGCCAAAAGAACAAACAAGTTTGATTTGGAGGAAGTACAACTGTAGTGCTCATTAGAAGCTAGCAGTGTGAAACATGGTCTCACATACTTTGGATATAGTGTCAGAAGGAGTTAGTCATTGGAAAAAGACAGCATTTGAGGAAAACTGAGAAAGCCAGGAAGATTCTCAACAAGATAAATTGACACAGTGACTATAGCTGTAAGCTTGAGTTATAATAAAGATCATGATCCTGGTGCAGGATAAGAAAGTATTCAGATCTGTTGTCTGTTGTTAAAAAGGGAGTTATTAAGTGTTGTAGTTGACTTGACAGCATCTAATAACAATTGTTGCGTACCATCAAGTTAGAACTGACTCACAGTTTGACCCTCTGGTGGATTTTCAGAGGCAGCTAATCACATGGGAGGAGATTGCCTTTCTCCCTCGGAGCAGCTGGTGGATTTGAACCTCATGCCTTCAGAACTACCACACAGCTTCATGCCACTAGCCTACTAAAGCGCCCTCCATCATCGATAATATGAACCACCTACAACATTGGAGCAAGTAACTTCCCATTATTATAATTTTCAAAGGTTCATTCTATAAGTTACTGTTCAAAACACTGATGAATAAATTTAATTTTCTAAACTTTACCAGAATCTTTCTTTCTTTGAAAACATGGATCCAAATGCTGATTTCTTTGTTAAAATTAACAGCAGATCTGGATGTAGTGCGATGTTACTTTTTAATTTGTGAAAAAAAGGAAAATAATAATATTGATAATTCTCACTGATTTCCTCATTAGAATCACTTCTCTATCCCAGGAAAATTCAAACTTAAAAATGAACTGTACCTCAACTACAAAAATGACAATACTATGGTTTGTGTATGTTTTATGTAGTTACTTCTTTCTCTGTTTGTGTGTATGTCAAGGATGTATCCTATCTTCATATCTTTTCATTCATATGCAAAATGAATCATCCTGTAAGCTGCGCTCTATAAGGAAGAATGTGGCTTCAGATGTGGAGGAAGACTCATCAACAACCTGCACTATTCCAATGAGAGAACCTTGCTTGCTGAATCTGAAGAGAATCTGAAGCATTTGCTGCAGAAGGTGAAGGACTGGAGCCTTCAATATGGATGGAAGCTCAACATCAAGAAAATGAAAGCCTCTCACCACTGGGTGGA
>NW_006399760.1:28513071-28517792 GCF_000299155.1 Elephantulus edwardii | reverse complement strand
GCTCCCTGGAGGCAAGGATTTTGAGGCTCCATCTAACATACTTTTGACATGTTTTAAGGAGGGACCGGTCCTTGGAGAGGCGACATCATGCTTGGTAGGATGGAGGGACAGCGTAAGAGGGGAAGGCCCTTTATGAGGTGGATTGATTTAGTGACTGGGGTATTCTGGATAGGTGTATCGAAGACAGTGCAATTGGCACGGGACAGAACAGAGTTTAGGACTGTTGTACAAAGGGTCACTACGAGTCGCAAGCTACTCGACGGCACATAACAACAGCAATCCAGGCCATGACCTTCGCAATTACTTACTATGTGTCAGAGATCTGGAAAATGACTAAGGATAATAGAACAAGAATCAATGCCTTTGAATTGTGGTGCTGGACTATGGAATATACCATGGACTGCTAGAAGAACAAACAGGTCTGTCCTGGAGAGCATGAAACCAAGCTATTTGTTGGAGGCAAAAGTTTTGAAGCACTATCTCACTTACTTTGTGCATATTACCAGTACCAATCCTTGGAGAAGACATCATGCTTAGAAGGGTAAAGGGATAGCACAAGAGGGGAAGACCCTGAATGAGATGGATTGATTTAGTGAGTAGGATACATGGGTGGGAGGCAATGAAATTGGCTAAAGTTAGAGAAGGATTCAGAGCTGTTGTACATAGGGTTGCTAAGAGTTGCAAGTGACTCAACGGCATATAACAATACATATGTACACACACACACACACACACACACACACCCCTCACAGTGGTAAGAAGGTGCATTGCAATCTCAAAGGCACTCAGTTGGAATCTACCAGCAACTACAATGGGGAAGAATGACTAATCTCCTCCAGCTCATTAACATCCTTTGAAAACCCCTTGGAGGATCAGCTATGGACTGGTTCCAAATCTACAACAAACAACACGTGTGCGTGTGTGTGTGTGTGTGTGTGTGTGTGTGTGCGCGCGCGCGCGTGTTTTAAACTAAAGTCCATAAGAAGTTATAAGACTCCAATTCTTCAATTTATGTCAGAACTAATTCAGAATGTTAGTTTTGGGATTTCCTGAACATGTTGCTGTTGTTGTTAGGTGCATTGAATAGAGTACGACTCATAGCAACCCCAAGAACAATATATCTGAAACCAGTCCTGTCCTGGGCTATCCTTACACTTGCTGACACAAAAGCCCATTGCAGCAGTCACCTTGCCAGTCCACCTGGTTGAGGGCCTTCCTCTCATTGCCGACCTTCCACCCTTCCCAGTATCACATCCCTCTCCAAGGAATACACCATAGCAACATGCCCAAAGTATGTGAGGCAAAACCTCATCATTCTTGCTTCCAAAGAGCACTCTTGCTGCACCCTCTCCAAGACATATCCATTTGTTTTCTTGGCAGTCCATGGAATGTTCAGAGCTCTTCTCCAACACCACAGCTCAAAGGCATCAATTCTTTTTCCATCATCCTTATTCATTGTCCAGGTCTTGGATGCATAGCTGGTAATAGGAAAGACCATGGCTTGAATCAGACACACCTTAGTCCTCAAACTGACATCATTACTCCTCAATAGCTTAGAAAGGTCCCTAACTACAGATTTTCCTAGTACAATATTGTGTCTCCTTATTTCCTGATTGCTCGTACCAAGGATGTTAACTGTAGATCCGAGCAAGATGAAGCTGTTGACAGTTTAAATCTCGTCTCCATCCGTCATGACACAGCTATTGTTCCAGTGGTAGGAATCTTTATTTTTTTATATTGAGATGAAATCCATATTGAAGGCTGTATTCCTTGAGCATCAAATCCTCCTCACTTTCATCAAGCAAGATTGTGTCATCTGCATACACAGGGTATTAATGAGTCTCCCACCAATCCTGATGCCACACTACTCTTCACAGAGCCCAACTTCTCAGATAATTTGTTCAGCATATAGATTGAACAGGTATGGAAACAGAACATATTGCTGTTAAAAAAGAAAAGTATAAAGCTTTTGTCAGAATGAAAACTTAATATTCTGGAATATGGCCTTGGTCCCTGTTCTCAGTGAAACTCCTGCAAACAGGTTATCTATGAAGAATTCACAAAAGATTAATAATAATAATAATAATAATAATAATAAAAACAATAATAAATAAAGAAATGTGAATTTGTTGTGTACTAGTAAAAAGAGAATTAGCACAATAGATATAAAAAAGAAACTGGAGGATAATACAAAAAGAAATGAGACACATGCTAGAAAAATTTGAGCACACAAAGCTTATAGCCAAAAAATGTTTAATAAGTAAAAATATTAAAGAAGCAATTGTCATATAATAAGAATTCATAGTAGAAATAACTAAGGTAAAAAATTATGTGAATTACATATTATATCTAGCTATGGTAGTAATAAAGACAAGACAGGGAGAAAAAAAATGTTCTATAATGAGCGAATAGGAAAGTAGTTACGAAATATGCCAACTAAAGCAAAACAATAAAACATAGGGCAGATACATATTAAATGTGATTTGAAATTTTATATCTATCTCTATCTCTACCATCTCTCTCTATCTATACCTATCTATATATCTATACACGTACACACACCTCCCTGCTTTTAAAATTACTTATACATGCTACATGTGTATAACATAGATGAATTATCATTATTTGCTCTAGATATGTCTTATAAAGTTACTCCAAACACTGAATTATTAAATACTCTGAGAGGAAAGAAAACTTCCCTCAAGTTTCTGGCCACAGAAGTTAAACTAACCAATGAATATACAATTTCATTTTACCTGTACATCTACTTGAAGATATTTAATACCTATAGCTCTTATCTGAACTAAGTTTATATAATGCATGCTTTCTTCGTAAACTGCTTTACAGTCTTCTTGTACCTAGAGACTGTAGATAGTGCATCAGCACTTAAAAGCTGAGTTAGTCAGACAAATAATCTACAAAAGGCATAAAAACTTGACTAACTTATACATTGTCCAGGAAATGGATAGTTGTTGAATATGAAAGATTTTTAAAAAAACCCAAAACCAAAAACAAAAACAGGAGAATTTTACTTAGTTCATATGGTGGGAGCATGCACAGTGATTAACTAAATTTTTATTCACACTGTGTGGTATCAGCCTTATAGGTATTGATTTTGGAGCTACAAATAAATTTCATTGTTAAGGAAATTAGCAAACATTGAATAAACAAATAATAAAGAGTGACTGCTAACTCATTTTTAACCCATAAAGATGAAAAATGAAGTAATGAAAAGGGGGTGGAGGAAGCAAAATATACTGCAAGTTGGACAGGTAAAAGAAAAAAAGAGTCTAGTTTTTTTCGTCATACCCACTTATTGCTGAGAACTGTGAACCAACTCATAGCTAACCCTCCACTGTGGTTCTGAGACTGTAAATGGTGAATATTGTACATTTTTATCTCACTGATAGGATCAAACTACTAAAAGTGCCTTTAGCAAAACAAGTATCTATGGACTGTGCCACCAGAGTGTCCCTTTATGGAAGGCAGTTAGCAAATAATACCTATTAAAGAAAAGGATTAAGTATATTTTATGGAGTTATAACAACACAAATAAGCTTGGAACAAAAAAAGAAATTTTTCAAATGACTAAATATGTATATACACATTTGTCGTTGTCATATACTGTGGAGTGAGAACTGAAGAACCCACACTGTAACAGGTTTTTAGAGGCTGTAAATCACACTGGGAGGATATTTCCCATATTCCTTTTATTAAGCAGCTAGTGAATTTGATCTGCATACCTTTGGATAAGCAGTGCAACTCCTTACTCACTAGACCGCCAAAACTCTCTGCACACATATAAAGACACACTTATACAGGTAAGTCTAATAATCTTAAAAGAAGAATTTCTAGCCCCAAAGCACATTCATTGCTGTTGAATCAATCTCATCTCACAGAGACAGAGGAGAGTCGTTCCATAGAGCTTCCTAGGGTTAACTGTTTATAAGAGCAGGTTACTGGATCTTTCTTTCTGCAGAGTAATTAGCAAGACTGAGACACTAACCTTTCTGTTAGCGTCAGAATGCTAAACCATTGTGCTACCAGCAGTTTTTAAAGATTGTATAGTCACTGCTGTTGAGTTGAGTCTAAGTCATAACAACCCTCTTAGTTTTGGCTGCTGTAAATCTTTTTGGAAGGAGCTTGCACATCCTATAGAGACGCTGATGGGTTCAAATGTTGGCTTGTCAGTTAGTACTTGATCTTCAGAGCTCCTTAAGTTTGTATGTTGTTGCAGTTGTTGTCTGCTCTTGAGTCAGAATAGACTCATAACTGACCCTGCAGTGGGTTTTCAGAGTCTCTAAGTCGTCATCAAGGAAATTCCATCCAGCTCTTGCAGAGCCACTGGTAGATTTAAATTGCATGCCTCTGGAATTGCAGTGCAACTTCTTACCACTAGGCCACCAAAGATCCTCTAAGATTGTATTGTTGTTCTGTGATGTTGAATCAGAACAGATCCTTAACTGACCCTCAAGTGGGTTTTCAGAGGCAGTTAACCACAAAGAAGGAGATTGTCCATCCTCCTTCTGTGGAGCTGCTGGTGGATTTGGACCTGTGTGCCTTCGGGATTGCAGCACAGCTTCTTATCTCTAGGACACCAGAACGCAAGACTGTAAACTGAAATACAAAAATTTAACAGATGTAATAAAGTAGAAAATATGAACCAGTCGCTCAGAAAGATATGAGTGAATTAAGTCATCTACTTGGACCAAGAGGCGGTC
>NW_006399760.1:28509114-28512201 GCF_000299155.1 Elephantulus edwardii | reverse complement strand
GCAAATGACTGGAAGGCACATAACAACTGACAAGTTCACTCTTAGATGGCAGTGGTTGTTAAGAACTATTGAATTAAGCAAGCCTATTTATACTATACAAAAGATATACTTAAAATGCACTTTCCATTATAATACTTCCCTTTTTCTTCCCAAACTGACCTTTGAAATCTGCTCACCTCTTCCTTTTGTTTTTGCTTTTGCTTCTTGACACACTCTTCTGATAATACATTGTTTTTTACTTCCTCTCTTATCTATGTAATGATCTTTTGCTTTCTTCAAGGATAACATCCTTGATGTCATCCAACACCTCAGTTCATCTTCAATCATTAGTGTTCAATGCTTCAAACCTGTTTGTGAGATGGTTTGTAATTTCAAGTGGGATAGACTCATGGTTGTATTTTAGATATTGTGGACTTGTTTTAATTTTCTTCTGCTTCAATTTGAACTTGCGTATAAGTATTTGATGGTCTTTTCTATAGTCACCATCTGACTTGGTTTTGACTGCTCATATCAAACTTCTTTAATGATTCTTTCCACAAATGTAGTGAGTCTGATTGTTGTGTGGTCCATCAGGTGAGGTCTATGTGTATAGTCACTGTTAGTATTTCTTTAAAAAAGGTACTTGTGATGAATAAATCTTTGAATGCTCAAAGTTTGGTCATTCAATCTTCAGCCTCATTTCTGTTGCTAAGTCCATAATTTCCAACTGTCATTTCTTCTTGTTTCTAATTTTTGTATTCCAGTGTTCAATTATTATTAATGCATCTTAATTTCATGTTTGATTAATTATGAAAGCAAAAGTTCTTAGAAATTTTCTATTTCCTCATTTTTGGCCCTAGCTGTTGGTGTACATGTTTGAATAATAGTTGTACTGACAGGTTTGCCTTGTATGAATATGGATAGTTGCCTATCACTCACAACACTGTGCTTAAGAATAGATCTTGAAATTATCTTTTTAGCTATGAATGCAACACCATTCTTCTTCCATTTTTCAGTTCAGACACAGTAGATCATATGAATATCTGATTCAAAGTGGCCAGTGCCAGTCTATGTATGTCATCTCACTAATGCCTAGAATCCTGATATTTATGTGTTCTGTTTAATTTTGACAGCTTCCAGTTTTTCTAGATTTGTATTTCATACATTCCATGTTCTGAGTATTAATGGATGCTTGCAGCTGTTTCTTCTCATATTTTAGTGACTTCAGGCATGAAAAGACCAACAGGATGTGTAAAAGAACCTGAGTTGTAGAATAAAAAGAGAATATCTCCTCTGGCATTTTCCAAGCTTCAAGAATGGAATTATAAATTCAAGCTTTGAGTGGCAATACTGGGAGATGCCATGGGCATAATCTTGAATGATTCAAGAAGTATTAGAATAAGTTGGGTGGAATACATAGAGTCATTGTACCAAAAAGACTTAGCTGAGACTGAGAAATTTCCGCAAGTAACATATAATACAAGTTGTTGTTGTTGATTGATGTTGAGTCGAGGACAACTCATAGTGACTCTACGGACAAAAGACCTAACGCCTTTCCATAACTATCACTGTTTCTCCAAGTTCATAGCTTCAAGAGGCATGTGGTTTAGGAAGTGGATGCCACTCCTGCTTCCAAACCTGTTTTACAACTGGGAGCACCACCAAACACAGTCCATAATTGGAAACCATTATGGTATTTAATACCCCAATGGCATAATAGTCAGCATCACAGAAAACCCAGGTTACTTCATACAGTACATTGACAAAGAGTGATGTACAAAGTGGAAGAGTGTTCCTCCAGATAGAACAGCACTACTCTCACTTAGCAGTGGTTAAGTGTCATTGAGTCGAATACAACTCAGAGTAAGCTTTGCACAAAAGACCTGAACTTTGTTCTATAATGAACATCATTTCTATACATTTATAGAGTTCAGAGAGATTGTAGAGTTTCCAGAGGTATCTAGTTTAGGAAGTGGATGCCACTCTTGCTTCTCAACATGAACCAATCTGGAAGCTCATCCAAACATTATGAAATTTGACACGACTATGGTTACCCTTTATGAAATTTGACATGACTATGGGATAGTGTTCAGCATCACAGCAACTCCAAGTTGTTGGGTACAGCAAATAGACAAATGATTACTGTGTCTTTTAAAGATATTTAATGTAAAATTAGCAAATATAGCCTGAGGGCCTTACCACATTTAAAGCCACACCTTCAACCAGGCCTCTACTCTTAGTCTAAGGCTCAAGCTACCTGCTTTTTTTTAGGGGAGGGGAGGAGAACAGTACACACAACAAACTTCCCATATGTGACTGCCATCAAGAGGAGACCATCATGAAGATGCTACCTAGCGGCTGACTCCTAGAGTGGAGGGAGACTCCACAGCTCCAGGTCCCAGGCCAGTCCCCAGAAAAGTAATTTCATTATTGATTTTAAATCCGCATCCTCTAACATGCCTCCACCCTTAGTCTAAGACTCAAGGGCACCTTGAGTAAGAGTAGCACACAACAAACACGACCCCAGAAGTATACAGTGGTAGTGAAAGAAGATGTTTAAGCTGCACTGAAGGCAATGTCAATAAAATAAGATCTCAGGAATGATAAGGTATTAATTGACATGTTTCAACTAGCATGGAGCCCTAGATGTCCTCACTAGTTTATACCAGGTAACTTGAAAGCTAACTATTAGGCAATGAACTGGATGGTAACCATATTTATTCTTGTTCCCAGAAAAGGTGATACAACAGCATGTGGAAATTATTAAACAATAAAACAAATGTCATATGCAAACCAAATGTTACTAAAGATCAACCTAAAATAGTTAAAACAGTACATTGCTAGAGAATTGCTAGAAGTTCACCTAGATTTAGAAGAGGAATTGTCACCAGGGTATTGTTGCTGATATCAGGTAAACCTTGGCTGACAGCAGACAATACAGGAAGGATGTGTGTCTGTGTTTTATTGATTAGGCAAAGGTATTTGACTGAGTGGATCATAATAAATTATGGTTAGCATCCAGAAGAATGATAATCTTAGAACACTTAATTATGTTTCTATGTAGCTTACACATAGGCCAACCTTTTGTCTGAACAAAGCAAGGAAACT
>NW_006399760.1:28491809-28508614 GCF_000299155.1 Elephantulus edwardii | reverse complement strand
CAGATCTAATTCTTGCCCTATCCTTTGCCATCCCCACAATCCGTGATACTCTCAAACCCAGTGGTACAGTCACCATATCAATTCATCATGTCAAGAATCTTCTTTTCTTCTCTGACCTTCCACTTCTGAGAGTGATATCATTTCAATCTGTACACTGAAAAAATTATTCAAGAAACTTTATGAAGAAGTATGTGGAATCAGGATTGGAAGAAAACTCATCAAGAACCTGCTTTATGGAAATTACACAAATTTGATTGCTGAAAATGACGAAAGTTTGGATTACTTCCTGTAGAAGATCATAGACTAGAGAGAGTCTTCAATATGGATTGTATGTTGTCAACATCGAGAAGTCAAAGGTTCTTACCACATGCTGGTAAGCAACATCATGATAGATGAAAAACTCTTTGAAATTGTCAACTATTAAATCTTGCTTGTATCCACAATCAACACCTGTTGTTGTTGTTGTTATGTGCCGTCGAGTCGTTTCCGACTCATAGCGACCCTATGCACAACAGCCCAAAACCCTGCTCTATCCTGCGCCAACCGCACCGCCTCTGACACACCCATCCCGATTACCCCAGTCACCGAATCAATCCATCTCATAGAGGGTCTTCCCCTCCTGCGTTGTCCCTCCACCCTCCCAAGCATGATGTCCCTCTCCAAGGACCCGTCCCTCCTGGCAACATGTCCAAAGTATGTCAGACGAAGCCCCAGAATCCTTGCCTCCAATCAACACCTAGGTATCAGCAATCAGGAGATCAGGAGAAGTATTGCATTGGGGAAGTCAAAGACTTGTCCTTAAAAATGAGGAGCAATGATGTAAAGTGCACTTGATTCAGATCACATATTTTCAATTACTTGCTATGCATCTGAGAGCTGGACAATGCATAAGAATGTGTTTTAGTTGTCATATTGGAGAAGAGTATTGAATATCCTATGGACTGTTAAAAGAATAAAATAGACATGTCTTAGAGAAAATACAGGTGGAGCATTTCTTAGAGGCAAGACCGGTAGAGATTTGTCTCACATATTTTGGGCATTTTGTTAAGATGATCTATTCCTTGGACAGGAACATCATGCTTAGAAAGGGTCATAGAACAAGAGACAGACACTCAGTGAGATAGATTGACAGTGACTGCAACAATGGATTTAAATATGTCTGAGATGATGAGAGTGGTACAAGACAGGAAGGGTCCACATCTGTTGTTCATAGGGTTGCAGTCATACTTGACTCAACAGCACCAATAACATCAAAACAAAGTATTTCCACAAAAGACTAAAAATTAAAATGCTTTTCGAAGTTGTAAGAAATATTAAATATATATCATAGTTTAAAAAGACATGTTCAGAAAAGTAGAACGTGAGAGAAAAGGAGAAACCCTGAGCAGGATGGATTAACACAAATGGATTGTGTCACTGGGATTAAGCACAGCAGAGATGATGAAAATGACACAGAACAAAGCAGAGAGCAGCTGGTGGATTCAAGCCAAACGCCTTGAGGTTTGCAGTGCATTTCTTGCCACTAGACCACTAGAGCACCCTAAATACACACAAACATACCTAGATATAAACAAGGTAATCCATTTTTCAAAAAATGGATTATACCAACAGCAATAATAGCCCATTGTGGTAATAATGATTTTCTTAAGTATTGTACTACTAGGATAAAATTTGCTTCTTGGGAGAAAGACTTAGCTTTTACTCACATTAACTCTACAAACACCATAGATCATATCTACTCTGTCACATGCAGTGGATATGTGTAGGAAAAACTCAATGGCATGCATGCAACAACAAATCCATCTACATCATTTGTGAGATTTTATGAAAAACTAATTGAAAAGCATAACTTACTCTTTAAACTTGATCTTTAAATAAGACGTTGCTGTTTTAGACCTTTAAGATGGTTCTTCACAGCAGACTTGCCCAATGCAATGTGTATATGTGTTGATTGTGAATCCAAAAAATATTAAATTATTCACAACTTCAATCTTTTATACATCTATCAAGATGTTGTCGGTCTTGTGTGAGGAATTTTATTTTCTTGATATTGATGTGTAATAATGTAAATTGTTGATGAATTTTCCTTTGATCCTAATGCCACATTATTTTTCGTCTAGTCCATATATACCAGTTTTTCAAGTTATTTTCAATTTCTTCATGTACATGTCTTTTGTTCATAGGATCACTATGAGTCATCTATAACTCAGCAACACATAACAACAACAACATATGCATGTGAAAGTTGGACAATGAATAAAGAAGACTCAAGAAAAATAATGTCTTTTAATTTTTATGCTGTGTTTGTGAAGCACATGGAATATACAACGGATGTGAAAAGAACAAACCAATCCGTTTGGAAGGAGTACAGTCAAAGTGTTCTTTAGAGACAAAAATTGTGAGACTTGGTCTCACTGGCTTCTGATATATTGTCATGAAGGGCCAGTCCCTGAAAATAACATTATACTTGGAAAGATGAGGAAGTTAGAGAAGATGGCTTGAAACAATGAGCTTGACAATGGGCATGAACACAGCAGAGCAGTGAGGATGATATAAGTCTTTTGTTGTTGTTGTTATGTGCCATTGAGTCATTTGTGACTCATAGTGACCCTATGTACAAGAGCCCTAAACGCCATTCTATCCTGTGCCGACCTAGCTATCTCACACACATTCATTCCCACAACTCCAATCACAGAATCAATCCATCTCATCAAGGGTCTTCCTCTCCTGCGCCGTCCCTCCACTCTCCCACACATGATGTCCCTCTCTAAGGACCAGTCCCGCCTGCAACATGCCCAAAGTATGTCAGACGAAGCTTCAGAATCCTTGACTCCAGGGAACATTCTGGCTTCTTCCTCTCCAGGATAAACCTGTTTGTTCTCCTACCAGTCCATGGTATATTCAACACTCTTCTCCAGCACCACAACTCAAAGGCATCAATTCTCTTTCTGTCATCCCTATTCACTGTCCAACTCTCTGATGCATAGCACATAATTGCAAAGACTGTAGCTGGGATCAGGCACACCTTAGTCTCCAGCCTGATGTCGTTGAACTTCAGTACTCTTGAGAGATCCCTCACAGCTGACTTTCACAATGCAATTTGTTTCCTGATTTCCTGGATGCTGTTACCAAGAGTGTTGACTGTGGAACCAAGTAAACGAAAACTGTTAACTATCTCAATCTCTTCGCCATCCATAAGATGCTGCCAATTGGCCTTTGTTTTCTTGACATTGAGCTTCAATCCATATAGGAGGATGCAGTAATTGACCTTCTACAGCAAGTGCTTCAGGTCCTCCTCAGTTTCAGCAAGTAGGGTTGTGTCATCTGCACAACACAGGTTGTTGATGATTCTTCCACCAATCCTGGTGCCACATTCCTCCTCATACAGCCCAGCATCTTGGATGATCTGTTCTGCATTGAAAAGGTATCAGAACAAAATACATCCCTGATGGACCCCTTTCTTGATTCTGAACCATCCAGTGTCTCCCTGCTCTGTTGTGACAACTGCCTCTTGGTCCAAGTATAGGTTCACATTAGCAGAATCAAATGTTCTAGAATTTCCTTTCTTCTCAGAATCAGCCATAGCTTGTTGTGATCCACATGGTCAAAAGCCTTTGCATAGTCAATGAAGCACAGATAGACATTCTTCTAGTATTCTCTGCTTTCTGCCAAGATCCATCTTATATTAGCTATAATATCCCTAGTACCACGACCTCTTCTAAATTCAGCCTGCACATCTGGCAGTATAAGTCTGAGCAAGGTTTAGATCAATGGGAATTGGGCTGTTATGTTATAAATTTAAATAGACTCAACAGAACCTAAAAATACCAACAAAATGCAAAGTAAAATAAAATTTAAAATATGTGACTCCTTGTTAAAATAATTATTTCAGAACAGTGACAATAGAATATCAAACCAAAAAAATGTGAGCAGTAACTGAGTGACTATCTTACATTCTTATGAAATTGTCACTTATCTACAATCACTTTTCTCTTAAACACTTGGTCTGTTTTTGTATTTGACTTTATTAAGACTCTTGAATATCTCCAAAGCAAAATTTCATAAGCTCATAACTGTTATCACCCAATATTCTTATATATTTTATCTTAAAAATAGTGTAATAGCTGCCTGTACATTTGTGAACATTTGATATTTACCACTTTAAAACAAGAAAAAAAATTGCTATTGAGTCAACACCAAGTCATGGCACATACTCATGGCAATCTTCTGTGTGTGTCAGGTAGTGTATACCTGTGTTCCATAGAGTTTTCAAGGGCTGACTTTTTGGAAGTAGATAGATGACCAGGTCTCCTTCTTAAGTGCAGCTGGGTAGACTAGAACTTTGAATTTTTGATAATCCACTGATTACCATTGTTTTCACCATTCATGGACTTCTATCGATTTTCTAGGCATTTGTTTTGCTTTTCAATCCTCCTGTTCTTTGTATACATCTTATTATTACCACAATTACCCTCCTAAAACATCTATCTCATTGTGACTTTTTCTTCATTGAGTGCTTTTTACACAGTAACCTTTGAGTCACTAAATTTGACACTGAAAACCATTCAAAGTCTAGCTATTATCTAGTCTTCCAGTTTTTCTCTCCTCGATCTTTTTGTTTGTGATTTTATTCTTTGTTTTTCAAATGCACATTATATGTTACTACCTTTATGTCTTTGTTCATATTTATTCTGCCTATTTTTACTATTTTCTGTGTGAAAAATAGTCTCACCCTTCAAAGCTCAAATAAATGAAACTTGCTCTCTTAAATTGTCCCTATTTCTACAAAGGTTGATTTACTACCTCTTTTTCTATGCTGTCTTAGCATATTGTTCATTCCTCTGTAGAATACTTTATCACATTTATAATAGTTAATTATAACTGAGACTTTTCCTGCTATGAGACAGTGAGCTTCTTAAGTTCAATAACCATTTGTTATTCATCTACCCACAGCCCCTAGTATAGTTTATAAAAATGCAGATACTCAACACATATTTTCTGGAATTGGCTATTCAGTAACCTCCTTGTAAGTTATGAAAATAGAATTACAGCTCATGATTTATGTCCTCCACTATGTAACCCTTAAGATTCATAAGATAACGGTCTATAGAGAATATCTGATATCTATCTTAGATTCAAGGCCTTATAGCATGTCTTGAAATTAGACCCCAGAAATACTAAAATGTCTTACAGCGGAACAGAGGTAAACATAGAAAATAAAATAGGCATTGAGATCATGAATTTGGATCATAGAAACACAGCCTTTTCATACTCTCATTTATAAGTGCCCAGGACACTGCCTGAATCATCATTGCAGCATGCTATGACTATAATAAGCATAGAAATTTTAATGAAGCATGAAAGATGCTTTTCAGTAATTGTTAACTGGAATTTTAATAATCAGCTATGTTGTTGTTATGTGCCGTCGAGTCGCTTGTGACTTACAGTGACCCTATGTACAACAGTCCTATACCCTGCTCTATTCCCTGTCACTCTTACCATCTCTGACACACTTATCCCTTGACCCCAGTCACTGAATCAATCAATCTCATAGAGGGTCTTCCTCTCTCACATTGTCCCCCACTTTCCTAATCAAGATGCCCCTTTCCAAAGACTAGTCCCTCCTTGCAACATGCCCAAAGTATAGACAGTCTGAAAATAATACTGCAGAGAGAAGTACTCAGTTTTTATGTCATCCCTTATAATTTGTTCTACTGGTATCAATATATAAATACTGAGATTTCTTCATTTTAAAATTATAATCAAATAAAGAAGTATGTAAGTAACATTCTTTTTGTGTGCTTACATGTTTTCCAAAGGTGCAGGTCTTAGGTTTAGAAAATTCTGCCTGTCATACCCTTCTATTTATATTTCTTGAAGAAATAGGATAACATTTATACTAATTTTCTGTGACATATTTTACTTTTAATCAAGTGTGAATGCAAGAACATTTAGGCCTTAATATAAACCCCGTCTTCTTGTTGTTAGTGCTGTCGAGTCCTTTGCTACTCATAGTGACCCTATGTACAACAGCCCTAAACCCTGCTCTGTCTTATGCCATTCTCACTGTCTCTGACACACCCACACTGATTATCCTAGTCACTGAATCAATCCACCTCACAGGGGGTCTTCCGCTCCTGCACTGTCTCTCCACCCTCCCAAGCATGATGTCCCTATCCAAGGAGCTGTCCCTCCTTACAACATGCCCAAAGTACTTTCACTATATATTATGCTCATTTCCTACCAAGCATTTATTGTTCCCATCAGTCCATTCTCCATGACCATTCCTTCTCCTATGTTCTTTCTTGTCCATGTCTCTGATAATTCCAAAGTAATTTTATTTTTAATAAAAGTATATTTCCTTTTATTTTACAGGAAGTCTTTTCTCTTTTAATCCTTTCTCTAGAATTATTTCCACACCTATTAAATTTTTCTAATTGCCTGACCTTTCTATGTTTTATATTCCTACTCTAGGTCATAGAATTTCAGGTCAAATTCTAAGACATTCATGTGGTGGTGTTGCTATCATGTACTGTGAAATCAGAACTGATCCATAGCTGACCTTCCTGTGGGTTTTCAGAGGTAGTTAACAGCACGGGAGTTTGTCCATCCTTCTCCCACAAAGCAGCTGGTGGCCTCAAACCCTGTGCCCTCAGGATTGCAGCACAGCTTCTTGCCAGTAGTCCACCAAAGTTTGCTTCATTTGTGTATTTAAAGTTAATTCTTTTAAGTTCATAGCACAATTTTTTCCTAATATTGGTAGTTTTTATTATTACTTTTAATTTTTTTGCTTACTGTGTCTTTTTAAAATTTTTGGTACAAGTTTATTTACAAAATTAAAATAAATTATTGCCCAGAACAGACTCTTCCAATTTCCCTCAATTTCTCCCACCCATCATGTTGTATAACTCCATGATTAATGCTGCTCCCAACCCTGCACATCTTCATCCCCCTGCTTCCACTTCCCCCCCAGCACATCTTCATCCCTCTGCTTGACTCCCCCCCACCCACGCACATCTTCATCCCTCTGCTTCCACTCCCCTGCCCCCTTGGATCCTTATTCTACAATCATGGTTTTATACAGTATTTATCCTTGTGCGCCTGAGTTAGTTCACTCAGCATAGTGCTCTCCAGTCCCTCTCAAGTTAGGTAATAATTTACAAAATCACTGCTCCTGCATGCTGCATAGTATTCCATTGTGTAATTTTTAAAAGAGTTGTTGAATATTGTTCTAGATCTCTGCACAACAGGCTGTCTTCTTTTTCTCATGTTCCAACAACTCTTACTGAAGCATTCTAAATAAAATTCTTTCATTCCTTACAACAAGATTATAATCGCAAAAATTCAAACCTCATGAATTATAGTGTCTCTACATCAAGTTTCCAAGGCCGTACAACTAAAGGAGTTTACCCAATCTTCCTCCTGCAGAGCCACTGGAGGACTCGAGATGCCTGGTCCAAATCAGTGCAATACAACTCCACTAGAGCTCCCTTTTGCCTTTTGTATCATCTCAATTAGATTGACACAGTAACTGTTACAATGGGTTTGAACATCACAAAGAACATGAGGATGGCACAAGAAAAGGCAAGGTGTAGATCTACTGTTAATAGAATTTCTAACAACAATGGTGGTGCAATGGTTAACTGCTATGCTGTTAAGTGAAAGGTTAACCGTTCAAAACTACCACTCGATATGAAGAAGAAATAGGTGTCCATCAACTCCCATAACGATTATAGACTTGAAAACCCTATGGGGATCTTCTACTCTGTCCTATAATCAATATGAGTTAGAATCAGCTTGGTGGCAATGGATATATGATAGACAGATGGATTTTATAAAAATAGAACATTAGATAATTGCAACCAGAACATATGATTGTGGGTAAATATTTAATTTTATTAGATTATATGTGCTAGATAAGTTTTTCACATTTGATCCTCTTTAAAACACTATTCTTAGGGAGCTCTTGTGGCCTAGTGGCAAGAAGCTGCACTGCAATCCCAGAGGTACATGGTTCAAAGCCACCAGATACTCTGCTGGAGAAGGAGGTGCAATCTTCTCCTCTGCCACTCAGATCTGATTTGATGGTACACACACACAATGTAATTAAAATAAAAAACAACAACACTATTGTTATGTGCCATCAGATCATCTGTGGCCCATAGGGACCATACGTACAACAGCTCAGAACTCCCCCTATCCTGAGCTAGCCTCACTGTCTCCGACACACCTACCCACATTGTCCCAGTAACTGTTCTAACCCATCTCACCCATCCTGGCAAAGTCTTCCTCTCCTGTGCTTTCTCTCCACCCTTCCAAGCTTTCTTCAGGGACTAGTTCCTCTTGACCACATGCCCAAAGTATTTGATACAGAGTTTCAAAGCACAAAAGCTCTTTAAATAGTACCTTACATGGGACCACTTTTCTAACACTATATAGTATTGTAACTTAGGCAATTGTAAGCAATGTCTAAATGATGTGTTCGTTTCAAATGTATATTAGCAAATAACCAATGATAGCTAATTGATTATTACAACTAAAGATCATATCATTTTTAAAGTATAGAAACAGAGTCTTTCCAATTCATTGAGCAATAGCATAGACGAAATTGTTTTCTGTGATGAAGTTCTAGCATGCTAATAAATCATGATCTACTGCAAAGTGTTTCCTATGAACTACTTTATGTATTGTTGTGTCCCATCAAATCAGTACAAATTTTATAGCTTCTGAAATTATATTGAATACATTTTGCCAAAATTATCACCTAAAACATTTAGTTTCTGCTCTTTTTCCCACCTAGCACCATTATCTAATTTTTACTCATGTTCTTTCAAGCTCCGTTCAAAAATATATGTTGCTAGAACATATTCAAAAAATATTAGCAATCCCTTTATCTTGGTTGTATCTACTGGAATTAGTAACTGATCCACCAAAGCTTCATTATTCAGCAAACATAGAGTAGTTAACATTTAAGTCTTTTAACAATGATTTTCAGGTTACTTGTAGATGTTTTATTCAATAATAAGGATTATATTGTGTATAAGTCTATGAAAAGATACTATAATTAATTGGCAAATTGCTACTGCTTTGGTAAGTATTTTAAACCTTAATTACTTCTTCCCTTTGCTTTCTGCTTCAGGTCATCACTTAGAAAAGTCTGACACACACACTTGCAAAAAAATGGGAAGAGAATGTATTTGAACTAAAATGTTAATACTAAAGTTACTTTATTTTAAAGATATTAAAAATTTAAATTGTCTGGTTCTTTGTGAATTTCTAAATTAATGGCTAGGAGAAAAAAAAGAGGGAGAGAGAGGGAGGGAGAGGCTTAATTTGTGGGAAAGAAATCTCAGATGCAAGAAACTTATTCTTTTAAGCTCCGGAGAAATGTGGCGCATTTATCAGCTTTGAGTGGATATCATTGTGTTTATAACAGAGTGGAGGCACCATGCAATTTTGCTCCTGAAATTGGTTTATATAGATGACTGGTTGCTGTGAAGTGTGTGTCAGAGTTCCATGCAGCTGTTATGAAGTAGTACAATTGTCATCGCTTCTTACATGGTTGTTGAGAAGAGCTTGAGAGCCCAGCTCAGTCAGCTGTTGAATAGATAACCCAACACAGTTAACGTGGCATACATTGTAAAGAATTACATGCCTGCTACAATGAGCTTTGGGCCTTTGGTCTAGATAATAATCCTGGTGGGTGTACCACGTGTAGTGGCTGTCTGATCACTCAGATATAACTGACGAAACATAAAGAAAAATGTCAGTCGACTGAAAGAAAAATGCTGCTGCAAGTTTGTTTAAGGTTCATGCAAACGGCTATGTGTATTTTTTAACCCCGAGTTTCCCAAGGATTTGACAGCCACGCTCAGTTTCTAACACTGAAAAGCAAGCTCTGAAGATCATGATCCATTCAAAGCTGCATTTAAATATATTGGAGCTCATGAAAGTACTGACTACTTCCTGGCATTACTCAGATCTTACTTGACATACCTATTTTGTAGAAAATATAGCTCCTTTAAAAATTAATTTGCAGAATGTCGTTTCTATAGCTGTACCACAAAAGATAGACAATGACAACTTTTGAGTTATAATGACGTTTAGTTTGAATTTCCAAAAGACTCAGAATGGTATTATATAGATACTTTGGATATGATAGAAATTGTAATAAAATTTTAAAAAAAAGGAAAGAAATGCCACTATTTGCCACTTAAATATAGACACAAACACTGGGAAAATTAACATATTAAGATTATGGCCATGATGTTCATTGGGGATGAAAGCCCCTGAAACTATTAGATTTCCAACTTAAAGCTCCTACATATTTCTATCCCCTAACGGATGTTTCTGAACTTGTTTGCCACAATCCATATGGCATACCACAAATAAGGTTCGGACTAGGCTACATTGATTCCTATACTCTTTGGGAGGATTTATGGGTATAACATCTGTTTAAACTTGAAGATTATTTTTCCATATTTGGTTATTTGTGTCTTCAAAACTCATTGTTTTATCTCTCTAACTTCCATTTTAAATAACAACTGAATTATTGGCAAATTAAAGCTACCAAAAAAACAAAGTAAAGTTCTTACTTTCTTTGCATGACCCATATAATAGGAAACTAAGCCTTCACATAACATAGGATAATTTTAGGTCCTTACTACATTTAAGTAGAATTTACTAATATGTGTTTAGAGTTTATCCTCAAAGAACACCTAATTAAGGATATTTAAAGGTTTGAAGCATATTTTGAATATGAGAAAATTCACTTAAGCATTTCCCCACAACTCAGTCCATCTTTCTCATTGAAAAGTATGAATCACATTTAAATTTATTGATGACTGACTTTTATACAAACCTATTGTCATAAGTTCAGTGTATAGCATCTCTACAAAAATAGAGTAGAGCTAAGTGCTATAGAGTTTTGAAGACTGCAGAAGCAGCAGGATGACTAGAGAGTAGAAACTGCTGCTCTCTCCCTTTAGGTTATCTGCTAAAACTTAGCCACTCTGCATTCAAAGTTTCTTGATCTTATTTGTTTTTGTTTTGTTTGGGTTTTTTTTTTTTTAGTACTTATAATAAATTCAATATCCTGGAATAGATTTTAAACAGTCTATCATCTACCAGTAAAAATGAATTTTATTTTAGTTCCTCATATTACTTAAAGGAACTCTGGTAGCCTTGTGTGTAACAGTGCACTGCTGACCTCAAGGCTGGCAGTTCAAATCCACCATCTTCTCTATGGGAGACAGATGGAAAATAGCCTCCTATGCAATTTATAGCCTCTGAAAACCTGGTAGAGGGTTCACTGTCAATTGCTATGATTTGCTCAAGAATTTACAGCAATGAGAGGGAGAGGTATTAATGTTTTCTTATTTTTTAAAAATATTTGTATTTTATATATTTTTGAACACAAAATTTGTATATATTGTGCTTAATTCTTATTTATTGTGTTTCACATACTTCTTAATTCACATTGTTTTGTGCAATTATTCCCATACATTTCTTTTAATAAAACTAACTACTGTTGATCTATGCCCACTATTACCCCTCCTTGTTAGGTTCCAACTGGACCTTTCCTAGTTCCTTCACCCTTTCCTTCCATCCACCAAACTCTCTAACCGTGTGATTTACACCCCTCCCCACCTTCAGCACCCCTGTCCTTCCTCTTTCCGCTATAGACTTCTATACACATCTTATTAGTTATTTTTATAACAGTGCTCTTATGCAGCATTTGTCCTTACGAGACTGAGTTAGTTCACTCAGCATACTGGTCTTTTCATTTTCCCATGTTATAAAGTGTTTTATGATGTCTACATTCCTGAATGCCACATGGTATTCTGCTGTGTGAATGTATCACAATTTATCCATCCATTCATTCGTTGATGGAAATTTAGTCTGTTTCCATTTTCTTACTATTGCAATAAGCTTATCTTATTTCATGAATTAATGTTTGTGAAAGTGATTCATGTAGAAAATGCATCTAAACTAACCAGTAAAAAATTCCAAAGTTGCAATAAACTGTATTATTTATCAAAACACAAAATGCACATTAAAATTAAAGATTTTCTATCATCTGATGAAGAATTAATAAGACATATTTGAAGATACATTAAAATTTTTATTTTTAATGGTGGTTACTCTTTAAATTATAGTATTTTAAAAGCGATATATGATAGGGTATTATGGTTATCACAAAGTCCAGAATTAAGGTTGCATAGTGGAGAGTACTCAGGGTGGTGGGAGGGGTGTAGGAGGATTGTATACCAAAGAAGGAATTTTTTTTTTGCTTTTCAAAGAGAGAAGCGACGTGTCGGGGGTGGGAGGAGGGCTGGGCAGGGAGAAAATTGCAACAATGAATGAATGGAAATCCATAATCTCTCTAAATGATTATTAAAATTAATAAAATAAAATTAAAAATATAGTATTTTAATCTCCTACAATGAAAAATAAATTATTTTATATCTAATTACAAATCAGATTTGTGGTTGTTGTTAGGTGTCACTGAGTCAAGTATGACTCATAGTGACCCTATAAACAAAAGATCTGACCCCTGTCTTATCCTGTGCCTTCCTCATGCTTCCTGACACATAAGAGCTTACTGTAGTGGTCACCGTGTCAATGCACCTTGAAGAAGGTCTTCTTTTCCTTTGCCAACCCTCCATCTTTCCTAACATCATGTCCTTTTCCAAGGAATAGACCCTAGCAACATGCCCAAAGTATGTGAAGCAAAGCCTCATAATTCTTGCCTCCAGAGAACACTCCTGCTGCACCCTATCCAAGATATATCTGTTTATTCTCTTGGTCATCCATGGGATGTTCACTGCTCTTTTCCAACACCACAGCCCAAAGACATCAATTCTTTTTCTTCATCCTTATTCATTGTAAAGCTCACAGATGCATAGCAAATGATCCAAAATTCTATGGCCTGAATCAGATGTACCTTAGTCCTCAAACTGACATCATTACTCCTTAATTTGGAAAGATCACCAACTGCAGATTTTTCCAGTACAATGACTCTTCTTATTTTCTGACTGCTGGTACTAAGGTTCTTGTGGATCGAAGTAAGATGAAGCTATGGATCTCCTCTCCATCCATAATGATGTTGCCTATTGGCCTATTGACCCAGTGGTATGAATCTTTGTTTTCTTGACATTGAGATACAATCCATTCCAAAGGCTGAATTCCTTGATCTTCTTTAACAAGTCCTTCATGTTCTCATTTTCAGCAAGCAAAGTTGTGTTATCTGCATAATGCAGGTTATACAAATCAGATACTATCTTCAAATGACTTCTATGAGCTGCTGTAATTGGAAATAGACTGAACATGCAACGATACATTAGACAATGCAAAGATACATTAGTAATAATGGGTGACTGGGATGCAAAAGCTAGGAACAAGGAAGAAGAATCAGTAGTCAGGAAACGTGGACTAAGTGATAGAAATGAGACTAGAAACAAAATGATAAAATTCTGAATAATCAATAATTTGTTCATTGTAAAATACCTTTTATAAGAAACCTAAATGGGGACTATACATATGGACATTATCTGATAGCCTTCACAAGAATCAGATTGATTACAAATGTGGGGAAAATTGTTGGAGAAACTCAATATAAGCTGTGAAAATTAGGCCAGGGGCCAATTTTGGATCAAGTTCAAATTGAAGCTAAAGAAAATAAAATCAAATCCACTGGAACCAAAGTTTGGTCTTGAGTCTATTCTTTCTGAATTTAAAGACTGCCTCAGAAATAGGTTTGAGGCTTTGAATACTAATGAGTGAAGACCAGCTGAGCTGTGGAAGGATATCAAGAATATCGTCCACAAAGAATACAAAAGGTCACTAGAAAGAGGGAGGAAGAAGAAAAGACTAAAATGGATGTCAGAAGAGACTCTAAATATTGCACTAGAGTGCAGAGAACCCAAAACAAAGGGAAGAGATCAATATATGAAGAAGCTAAAAAAAAAGAAAAAAAATATTTAAAAGGCCAGCCAGAAAGACAAAGCAAAGTATTAAAATGATTGTACAAAGAGCTGAAGTTGGAAAATCAAAAGGGATGAACTCACTCAGCATTTATTAAACTGAAGGAACTAGAAAAGAAATCTAGTCTTCAAGTTGGAATACTTAAGGCTGCTGTGGACAGAATGTTGAATGACATGAATGTTGAATAAGGTATCCAAAGAAAATGGAAGGAGTACATAGAGTCACTATACCAAAAAGAAATGACTGATCCAGAAGAATTTCTGGACAAAACAACATATGATCAAGAGACTATGATGATGAAAGAAGAGAGTCAAGCTACTATAAAGGAATTGGCAAAAAACAAAGCCCCAGGAATTGATGGCATACCAGCTGGATGCACTCACCAGGTTGTTCCAAGAAATCTAGAGGACAACCACCTGGCCAACTGAATGGAAGAGATCATATTCATTCCCATTAAAAAAAAAAAAAAAGAGGTGACCCAACAGAGCTTGGAAATTATTGAACAATATTAATTTTACATGAAAGCAAGATCCTGCTGAAAATTATTCAAAAACAACTGGAACAGCATATTAGCAGAGAACTGTCAGGTGTGTAGGTTGGGTTTAGAATTCATGACACTAGCCAATGTCAGATGAATCTTAACTGAAAGGAGGGAGTACCAGAGGACTATATATCTGTGTTTCATTGACTATGCAAAGACATTTGACTGTATAGATCACAACAAACTGGCTAACTTTGAGAAGAATGGGAATCCTAGAAGACTTGATTGTGATTATGCAAAACCTATACTTGGACCAGGAGGCAGTTGTCAGAACAGAGCAAGGAAACACTACATGGTTCAAAAGCAGGAAAACTATACACCAGGGATGTGTCTTATCTCCATACTTTTTCAATCTGTAATAGAACAGATCATCCAGGATGCAGGGCTGTATGAGGAGGAACGTGGTAGTAGGATTGGAGGAACACTCATCAACCACCTGCGTTATTCAGATGACACAACCTTGTTTGCCAAAACTGAGGAGGACTACATGCATTTGCTGCAGAAGGTCAAGGACTGCAGCCTTCAATATGGATTGCAACTCAACACTAAGAAAAGAAAGAGAGAGAGAGAGAGAGAGAGAGAGACAGAGAGAGAGACAGAGAGAGAGACAGAGAGACAGAGAGAGAGACAGAGAGAGAGACAGAGAGAAAGAAAACAAGATTCTCACCACTGTGCCAATCAGCATCATCATGATAGATGGTGAAGAGATTTAAATTTTTAACAGCTTTGGCTTGCTTGGCTCCACAATCAACATTCTTGGTATCAGCAACCAGAAATCAAAAGACGAGTTGGGTTGGGAACAAGGCTTCTAAAGAATACTGAAAAACAATGATGTCACTTGTAGAGAATGAAGTGCGCCTGATCCAGGCCACGGTCTTTACAACTACTTGCTGTGCATTTGATAGTTACTAAGGGTGATAGAAGAACGAATGCTTTTGAGTTGTGATGCTGGAGAAGAGTACTGCTAAGTACTGAAGAGTATCATGGACTGCTAAGAGAATAGGGAGGTTTGTCCTGGGGAGGGTAAAACCCGGCAACTTCTTGGAGGCAAGGATTTTGAAGCTCTATCTGATATACCTTGGGCATGTTGCAAGGAGGGACCAGTCCTTGGAGAGGGACATCATGTTTGGAAAGGTGGAGGGACAGCGCAAGAGAGGAAGACCCTGGATGAGATGGATTGACTGGGATAATGGGAGTAGGTATGTCAGAGACCATGAATTTAGCTCAGGGTAGAGCAGGGTTCAGGGCTGTTTTACTTAGGGTCACTATGAGTCAGAATTGTCCAGAGACCAGACAATACATAGCAACAATTTAGAATCTCTACCTTTATGTACTCCTTAAAGTTTTTTCAGTAGTTGTTCTTATGAGTGACTAATAAACAAATGATATGTCCTCTTTAAATGAGTATAAATTGAGGGGTGTTTTTTTATTTTTTTAAAGACAATTTTCTTTAATAAAAACGAATGAAAATAAGGTAGCTTAACATAACACAAATCATTTGCCACTCCTCCTGACAGGGAAATGCTAACAAAGGAGATCAATCAGAAACTGTTTTTTACAAAGATGTATAACTGTGGCAATATAGTAAGAAAAACAGACTCTCAAGGAAAAGATGAACAGGATGGCCAGAGTAGTAAATCTCTGCTGTCAGAAGAGATGCATCAGTTATGTAAACCCCACTCTCTTCTGGCAAAGGATATGTAAACGCTTTTAAGAGATAAAGACAGAGTCATTCTGTCCTTTCTCATTTATAGTCTAGTATGAATGTCTAATAAACCTCCGTTTCTTTCTCTTGCTCTCACCTGGTATTGGTGTCTGTCTTGTACATCTGCATCAGAGATTTCTAGTTTTTACTTGAAAAGGCCTCTGGATCTCTTTTGGGAATCATCCCCTGACACTCCCTTGCCTTAGTTGTTTAGTGCTGTTTTAACAGACAGAAAACAAAAGAAAGGCTTCATCATACAGAAATTTATTTTCTTACAGTTTAAGATGCTAGACATTCCTTGGGTTCACTGTGTGTCCTGGAATCTCCAACATCCCTCCTCTGTTTGCTTGTTAATGTCTTTGTATCTCAAAAGAGATAAAGTGAAAACAAATCTTATGCTAATTCTACCTTATTATCACAATGAAGTAAACACATGTCCAAATGTGATCATAACTATGAGTGTTGCTGTTGTTGTTGTTATGTGTCGTGGAGCTGCTTGCGACTCATAGCGACCCTATGTACAACAGCCCTAAATCCTGCTCTATCCTATGCCAATTGCATTGCCTCTGACAC
>NW_006399760.1:28477753-28485326 GCF_000299155.1 Elephantulus edwardii | reverse complement strand
AAATTAATTTCCACTGACTGTGAAAATACTTGTATGTGTATGTGTGTGTCTTATTTATACCTTTAATTCATTATTTGGTACATTTTAAAATCTCATTTAATTAAAATAAACAAACAAATATATTTCTTTTTTTGTCTTCTTTCTGCATACATAATCATAAGCATATAGATTCAGAGAATGAGAAAACCATTATTTAGGAGAATTAGTCGAATTTTATTTAAGAAAATTTTAACTTGGACAGGAGAAAAGATAGCAAGCTGAAGAAAGAGATATTTAAGTAAAATCAAAATGTGAGTAGTACTGAGTATCCCTAATTAGGTGTGAGGGAACACAAGAAACTAATTTTATTGTGGGTCTTTGATGTTCAGATATTTGGCTAGTTACTTGACACAAGAGAGCTTATCCTATCACCATGAAAACAGAAGTTTCCACAAAGGTGCCATTATTCTCACAATGCAAATAAAGAAACTGAGACTGAGAATGACAAGAGACTTGCCTAAAATCAACAGCAGAAACAGAAGAGATTCAACTGAATTTGGCAATTATCAAACAATATCATTAATATTATACAAAAAGTAAAATTTTGCTGATGATAATTTTTGAAAAATATATAGGCGTACGTAGTTGGGGAAGTGCCAGGAATTCAAGACATAGCCTGAGGGACATCATCACTAAAGTCAGATAAATTCTGGTTGAAAGTAGATACAACCTTCATTTTATCAGAAAGCTGAAGTCTATGGTGGAGCTCTAAAAAAAAAGTATTTATATCTTTCTCTAAAATAATCAACATCTTTAACATATTGGCTGTGTTTGGTTATTTAGAAACAGAAAAAAAATTCTCCCTTTAATATAATGAGATGTTTTCCTTTTTTCTCTATATCAACTTGATATTTCTTACAGAAGTCAGATTTCTGGGACATAGTGAGGTTAGTCAGAACTATTCATAAGGAAGAGATGAAATTTAAATATTTATTCTCATGTTAAGAAATCTGTTTAATATTATGGATTGACTGACCCCAAAGCTAGTCAACAAATTGTTGAAACATGTCACTTGGTACTAAATATATAGATTTTGACAGTGATTTTTATAGAGATACTCGTTTTATTCAAGCCTGGTTGCATTTCTGAGCAAGAAGGTTGCTTATTGTCTAGAAACACAATATGTTCTGTCTTTCTTTTGAGATAGATATATTGGGCATTTATGAGTTTATTTGACTTCCACTTGTTTCTTTCCTTCACCCATCACTTATTTTGAAGACTGAACACACATGTAATGGAGTCTCCCTTTGAAATCTAAGATGGATTTGTTGCAAAAATCTTATTTTATTCCAAAGGCAAATGTTAACAAGGTCCTCCTAAAAATTCACATCACTATATGAGAGGCCAAATTCATATTTTGGAACTAACAACTTGATAGGAATTACTTGATGCAAACTCTGTGCTCGCAACAAATAAAATAGTTGTTATAAAATCTATGTTAGAATTGACTGTAAGAAGGAAACAAAACTGATTCCATACTATATAATTATACTGAATAAATACTTTTAAAATAGTTTCTCATATTTGGATTTGAAATTCCATCTTTAATTTAAACAGACTCAATTTACAACTTTTTTAATAGTTACTTTTCTCATATTTGGATATAGAACTCTTTCATTTTAAAAATATTTATCTATCATTAATCATATTTTCAACATCCCCAATTTTTCTAAAATTACAATCAAAATATACATCTCTTCTCTGGGTTTATTGATAATATTGGAGCACTTATTACTTATGTATCTTTAACACTCAGTCATTTCTGAAATACAAAACCTGCCAGAGGGCTTTGTATGATTACTACAAAGTGCAACAATTCCTGAGAGAGAAATGAAGAGAGCCTACACTTGCCAGGCCTAGCATTACACAATTGCCAGAAGTTGTCTTTGTTTCTGAGAATATGTGTTAAAAATTTAAAATTGGAATAAATCACAAGTTAGATATAGAAGTCTATTACCTACCAGATCAATTTCCAAACACCAGTTAATTTCAAAGCACTCATTCCTGTTGGTGTGCAATTCTCAGGCTGCTCACTGTCAGAGAGGACACTGCTGTGCTCCCAGCGGGAATCCCAAGTTCAGATGTACATTTAGGATCAAGCTTTTAAGCTTAGGAACAGCTAAAGATTCAAGTAGGAAACTGTTATTCTGAACAATATTTTTATCCTTCTATCTTTGCTGATTGTAATTTGGCCTTTCATAAAATATTATTGTATATAATCTGATAATATTTCCTATACCCAGTATTGCCTGAATTCAGAGTTGTTCACTTTTGGTTATTCTTGTGTGTTGTAGAGTTGCAACTAACTTATAACTGACCCTCCAGAAAATTTTCAAAAGGTGTAAATCACAAGAGATAAGATTGATCATTTATCTCCCTTGAAGAAGCTGGCAGATTTGAAGCATGTGCTCTTGGATTGACAGTGCAACTCCTTACCACTAAGCCACCAGAGTTATATAATTGTATAACATGAAGTTTCTACCCATGAAGTTAGGGATTTGTAGAAGTTATAGCCTAGTGGTAAGAAGCTATGTTACTAACTCAAAGACACACGGTTTGAAACTACTAGTCCTCTGGAGAAGCAATCTCTTCCTGTGTAATTTACAGCCTCTGAAAACCCACTAGCTAGAGGATCAGCTGTAAGTTGGTTCTAACTCTATGAGTTATGACAATAACTGAAAAGATCGCAATTTCTCCAAAGGAGAAAGATGGGCCGTCTCCCCCTGTAAAGATTTAGAGTTTTGAGAACATTTTTGTTCTGAGTTGGACCTTGATGGCAATGAATTTGGGGTGGGTTTTGTTTTTTGAGCTGGTGTGTAGCGTCTTAAACACTTGCTACCAGTTCTAGAAGGTGAAACTATTGGTCCTTCCCTTTGTAAAATCAAGGTACATAGAAACAGTAAGCCAAAGAACGCTTTAATCTCTACTACCTTGAGACCAGAACTGGGTGGTGCAGAGCAGGACTTTTGATTGCTCTAAAAGGGTGCACAGTAGAGAGTCCTAGAGAGAATGGGAGAAAAATTGGAAGCAAAATTCAGAACCACTAAAATGGTTCGGTTTGTATGTCTAATAGAGACCGCCAAGAGTTTGACCCTTAGTGCCCACAGATCCTGAAACTAAGCTATCACTTTAGCTCAGTTTCTAGTCAAACAACAGAAATAAGGTAAATAGTACCAATTTTCAGACAAACAATAGGAAGACATATAATGTAAATAATAAAGGAAAGTATGTGTCCAGAGATAAACCTCAGAAAGCAGGAAAGGACAGGATAGACTGATGAATGAAAAGGAGACTAGCACGGAGGAAGTGGGAGGAGTGATTTTGCAAGGTGGTGGTGGTGTTATGTGACATCACGTTGGAACTGACTCAATGGTGACCCTCTAGCAACGTTCCGGAGATGATTCCAAGCACACGGGAGGAGATTGCTCATCCTCTTGTGAAGCAGCAGAGGGATTTGAATCACATGCATTGGGGTGAAACAAAATCTGTGTGATTGAATGAAAGACAATTGCACTGAAAACTCTAGCTCAAGCACAAGAAAGAAAAACTAAATAAATTAATTTAGTATGGGGGTATATACACATTTGAGGAGAAAACCAATAACCGTGATGAAAAATATCATTCAATAGAGAAAAAACAATATTATTTGTTGTAGTTGGGGCTTTCACGTTAAGTCTGACTTAACAGTGACCTTGTATACAACACAATACAACACTCCCTGTACTTGTGTTGTTCTCATCATCTGTGCAATGCACAAGTCCATTGTCAGCAACCACTGTGTCAATCCATTTTATTGAGTGCCATCCACTTTTTACTCATTGTGATGTTTTTCTCCAGGGATTGAACCTACCTGGCAATATTTTGCATAGCATTATCAGGTGATATTTTATGAAGCTATATTTTATCAAGAACATGAATGAAATGAGAACATGAATTGAATGAATATTGAGGCAAATGGTCTTCCAGACAGACTTGAAATGAAGCTTTGTGGAAGTTTCCAGTAACAAAGAGGAAAAGACAAGTTAAGCCAATAGAATTACGTGTGTGCTAGATTCTTCTGGTTGCTTTACAGCAAGTTTTCATTTGTCTTGTAAGGAATTGTATCTTAATTTCCCTTCTGCTTCACTTTACCAGTCTTTAGTGATTCTCTCTTTAATCACTCCCACATTCTCCACATGCTGGTGTGAACTTCAAAACCAAGCACTACACAGCTGATGACCTGCTCTCTGGGGATGAGGACGAATAAGCTGTTTCTTATACAGGCAGAATTAATGCATTTAAATTATAGTGCTGGCAAACAATGCTCAGTATAATCTGGACTGACTGGAAAGTGAGTAAATCTGTCTTAGACGTATAGCCACAATGTGCCTTAAAAGTGAGGATATCTATATTTATTTAGGACATATTTTTAGGAAGGATCATTCCCCAAAATATGATATTTTACTTGGTAAAAAAAGAGAAAGATCAATAAAGAGGGAAAATTTCATTAAAATGCCTGCAACAATAAGGTAAAATATAGCAACAACTGGACAGATGGCACAGAACCAGGCACCATTTCATTTTGTTGTACATAGAGTCATTATCAGTCAGAACCAACTCAATGGTTTCTTAAGAACATCATCAACAATATGCAAGCTCTCTATGGGCCACATATTTTGCAATAAATTTTTAACTTACTCTTTTTTCTGTGGCCCAAAGTTTCATTCTGTCAACTTGACTTTTTTCTATCCCGCTTTGTGAATTTTCTCTTTCCTTTTTAAACACCAGATTGTAAAATTCCCTTGTGGATCTTTCTTTGATCACTTCTGATTTATCACACCTATTAGTAATTACATTGTAAATTTCAGCTTTTTTCTTAAAGGTTCTAGGTCTTTCCTTTTCAAACTGTTTTCTTTGTTAGGCTCTTTCTTCTTCCATATAAATTATTGATGAAAAAGTTGTCCCTGCTGGATCCTGGAGGAGTGTTTGCTCTTTGTGAAGGCTGAAGATGATCCAGTGAAATCACGTTTCAATTTCAGACTGTTGGATCAATTTCTTATACTCTAAAGGTTTTGCACTAAAGGTCCTGAGCAGGCATGCATGTGGCATCAGCAGTATAATCAACTGAAATAATCATCTGTGAAATACAGAACTTTGAGCACCACCACAGACTTGCAACACCCTACGTCAGGCTCCATACTTTCAAAAGATCTCCAGAAGATTTATTTAGATGCATATTCAAGATTTAGAAGCACAGTGCTAAATGACTTCTGAGTGGAGTGCCTTCCAGTGATAAAGTTACCTTAAAACAATCTCCAAGTTGTCAAAGTGTTAATAATTCTTTTTAGCAGATGATGAAAAACATGACGTATATAAGCCAGTGCCTCATTTATAATTCCGCATATTAGATATGTCACACATTCAAACTATCACCACATGTTTGCTTTGCAATATTGCCAGGTCTTAGCAAAAAAAAGCTACATAATGTTTAGTTTGACTTCTATTGTCATGCTGTTGTTCTTGTTATGTGCTGTCTAGTCACTTGCAACTCATAGCGACCTATGTACAAGTGCCCTAAACCCTGCTCTATGCTGTGCCAAACACACTGTCTCCAACACACATACATTACTCCAATCACTGAATCAATCTATCTCATCCACAGTCTTCTCTTGCACTGTCCCTCCACCCTCCCAAACATGATGTCTCTCTCCAAGGACTGGTCTCTCCTTGCAACATGCCCAAAGTATGTCAGACAAAGCTTCAGAATCCTTGACTCCAAGGAGCAGCCCAGTTTCACCCTCTCCAGGACAAAACTGTTTGTTCTCCTAGGAGTCCATGGTATATTCAACACTCTTCTCCAGCACCACAGCTCAAAGGCATCAATTCTCTTTCTATCATCCCTACTCACTGTCCAACTTTCCAATGTATAGCATGCAATTGCAAAGACTATAGTCCAGATCAGGTGAACCTTAATCTCCACCCTGACGTCGTTGCTCTTCAGTACTCTGGAGAGGTCCCTGACAGCTGACTTTCCTAATGCAATTCATTTCTTGATTTCCTGGCTGCTGGTACCAAGAGTGTTGATTGTAGAGCCAAGCAAACTAAAATTGTTAACAATCTCAATCTCTTTACCATCCATAATGATGCTGCCAACTGGCCCAATGGTGAGAATCTTTGTTTTCTTGATGTTGAATTTCAATCCCTATTGAAGGCTGCAGTCCTTGACCTTCTGCAGCAAGTGCTTCAGGTCCTCCTTCAGTTTCAGCAAGCAGGGTTCTGTCATCTGCATAACGTAGCTTATTGATGAGTCTTCCTCCGATTCTGATGCCACATACTTCCTCGTACAGCCCAGCATGCCGGATGATCTGTTCTGCATGCAGATTAAAAAGGTATGGAGACGATACATCCTTGGCAGACATCCTTCCAGATTTTGAGTGTTGTATTAACTGTAAATTAATTGTGACTACACACAGTGTCTGAAGACTGTGTACCATAGGAGTCTTGATATGTTGAGGAGGTATTTAAAATAAATACATCAAACTTCAAATCCTCTATGTTTCTGTCTTCTTGCCTTATCATATGCTACTGTTGTTATGTAGTGCCGAGTTGAAACCAATTTGTACCTTACCCTCCAGCAGGTTTTTAGGTACAACAAATCAGACAGGAGGAGATTTCCCTTATTTCTCCCATGGAGCAACTGGTAGATTCAAACCATGTGCCTATGGGTTACTACAGGTCCTTACACTTTGACCACCACTGTTCCCTTCCTTATTATATAAATAATATATATAAATAATAATAATAAAATAAATACTATATAAACTTGCATTTGCTAAGAGCCACACCCTGTTATAATGAATAGTTCACTAAACTAGTAGTCTGTACTGTTGTTGAATGCCATAGAGTTGGAACCGACTTACAGCTGACCCTCCAGCAGGTTTTTAGAGACAGTTAATCTCACGGGAGGAGACTGCCCATCTTTTTCCCATGGAATAGCTGGTAGATTCAAACCATGTGCCTTTGGGATTGCAGTGCAGTTCTTGCCTCTAAGCCACCAGAGCTACTTGTAGCCCCTTTAATATTCTAAAGTAACACTCCTTATAATCTGATTTTTATACATATAACATTGAAACTAAACTAATTTGTTGTTGAAATATGTTTTTCAGCAGTTGTGCAACAAAGTGGTCAGATATTTTATACTCAGTGATAGAATTCTAATGAACCTGATAGCTTGAAATGCAGTTATATGTGAGTTATTTGGGCAAATAAACCATACCACAAAAAATATGACATTGAGATGCCAACTTTTCCTCATGTTTTGAAAAAGGGCGTGCTGACATCTGGCAACCACCTTGGAGAAAATGTCATCATAACAGCGGTGCCATAGAGTTGGTTATGACGCAGAGTGATCCTGTGAACAATAGAAGCTGAATCCTGCCATGGCTGCATCTTCACCCTCTCTCCACTACCCTCGAGCACATCGTTGGAGTTCCTGCGTCAATCCTTGTCGAGAGCTTTCCTCTCTTACTCCAACCTTCCACTGTTTCAAGCATGA
>NW_006399760.1:28474194-28477653 GCF_000299155.1 Elephantulus edwardii | reverse complement strand
CAGTGGTGAGAATCTTTGTCTTCTTGACATTGAGCCACAATCCATACTGAAGGCTGCAGTCCTTGACCCTCTGCAGCAAGCGTTTCATTCAGGTCCTCCTCAGTTTCAGCAAGCAGGGTTATGTCATTTGTATAACACAGGTCTTCCACCAATCCTGACCCCACACTTCTCCTCATAGAGCCCAGCTTCTTGGATAATCTGGAGGTGGTAGCCTCATTCCTTTGGTTTTAGATAGTAGCCCTATCCTCTGACACAACATTGTGGAAGCTCAACACTCTGGAGAAAGCTGATAAACCCCTGAGGATGTACTCCCAGCTTTTGAGATCTGGAAGAATGTGGCCCCATCCTTTGAAATTGAGAAGGCCATGCTTCTCAGGGTCTTCAAACAATTACATTTATCTCCAAGAGTCTCCAAATATGGTCCTTTTCTCTTCTTGGATGACCATAGATCTCCTTCTCTTAACTCTTCCTCACCTATAAAATTCCAAGAGGCAGAAATTTTCTTTACTTTTGTTCTTTCTCTGTTCTCTTTAAGCTGAGAGGAGTTTTGCAGTGGTAGTTTTCTAGATTCATCCTTTCTACACGTAATCTCAAAATTGTGTAGCCTCTTTTTAAGTGAAGATTCTATGTGAATATTTTCTTTAGTCTTATTTTTTTACACAATTAAATAGGTTATTTTATTGAAAGAAATAAGTTATTTAATGCCAGTTGATTCTAGATAAGGAGAAGGGAGCATATAAAAATCAGGTATCTTGGCAGCAGAGACTAGTATTATATGCTCCACTCAGCAAATACCCAGAATTCTGAAGCCCCCCATATCTTCTAGTACAGAAATGGATAAGCCTTTGGCAGTCAAAGGATCATGAAGACAAAAAAAGATGGATTCTTTTTCCACCATCCACTAAGAGTCTTCCTGTCTTCTCTTGGCCAGGGCATCCAATGAGGACAGAATTTATTTTGGTGACTCTGGAGTCTCCTTCACATCACATCGCCATACTCTCTGTCTTGGTCCTCTTTAAGGAACATTCACTCTTCAGGCATTTTTCTCAGTTTCACTTTCTCCATTTTCTTCAGGAAGATTAAGGGCATTGGATTGATCAAAACTTTTCAGGACATTGTGATTTCAGAGACATTCTTCCATCAGTGAGAATCAAGATGTTGCAATCATCGGTGTGCAAGTGTGGAGATAAGTCAGGATGCATCCTCAAGAGAAAGTGGTGGATCCAGCAGAACAACCTCTGTAGCCTCCATCTGGGGAAGGACTTCTAGCATTCACACAGTGGCCAGCTCCTTGAGGGGCCATGAATGGGAAACCCTCCACTGCCAGCCTCTGCTCGTCCTAATCCCACCACATTGTTTTCATTTTAAAGTCCATTTCTTTTCTCTTGTATTTTATTTTAAGTTGCAAGGAAAAACCACATGACCCACTGAAGGTCTTGTCTAGAAATTTAATCAGCCAGATTGTCCTATCACTTTCAAGTTCTACCTTCCACCAAGATTTTGAACATAATTCAGACAAGTTTTTTACACTGCATAAAGCATTTCCCTTTTTCCATTGCCCAATCATATCACATATTTGTCATTTTTCTTTTAAAGTCTTTCTATATTTCCATATTTCTAGCAATGTTCTGTTATTGGCACCGTATATATTCTCTAAAATGATAAAGACTTTATCTAGTTGCCAGGAGGGGCGGGTCCTTGGAGAGGGACATCATGCTTGGGAGGGTGGAGGGACAGCGCAGGAGGGGAAGACCCTCTATGAGATGGATTGATTCGGCGACTGGGGTAATCGGGATGGGTGTGTCAGAGGCGGTGCGGTTGGTGCAGGATAGAGCAGGGTTTAGAGCTGTTGTGCATAGGGTCGCTATGAGTCGGAAACGATTCAACGGCACATAACAACAACAACAACAATAAAGACTTTGACTTTGTTGTTGTTTTGTGCCATCAAGTCAGAGCTGACACCTTACCTCCCACCCCAAGTGGGTTTCCAGAGATTGTAAATTGCAGAAGAGATTGCTCATCCTTCTCTTGTGGAGCAGCTAGTGGGTTTGAAACACGGGCCTTTGGGATTGCAGCACAGCTTCTTACCACTAAGCCATCCGTCTTCAATTCTCTTCCAGTTACCCAATTCCAAAACCACTCCTACCTTTTAAATTGTTATAGGAGCAGTGTTCTGTATTTCACTATCAAATTCTGTTTTACTTATCTACTGTTTGTAGAAGAGAACTACCACAAGTGAGTGGCTCTACCAAACAGTCTTGGTTTTGAATTGTTTGTGTGTGTGTGTGTGTGTGTGTGTGTGTGTGTGTGTGTGTGTTTCTAATCAGTGTTTGAGAGACTAAATGTCAAATTCAGAGTAATGTCTATATGGAAGGATTTTTCCTCTCTGTAGAGTTTGTAAGAATGAAGGTCCTTGTCTATTTTGTATGTTCTGGTTCCTAGAATGTCTCCAAATGCCTTACATCAATTTTACCCCATCTTTACTCTGCTGGTTTGCTACTCATTATTCAATTTCCTTTATATCTCAAAAGAAATTAACTAAAGACACCTGTTTATATAAATTCAGCCTTGATGACACTAACAAAGATAATCCACTTCCAAATGAAATTATTCACAAACAAAGAAGTTAGAATGTATTTTGTGGGTTGACAGTTCAATTCAAAGCATTGCAAAGAGAAGTAAGTCTATTTTCCTCATCTTCTGAATTGGGCTAACTTTGTGAAGTGAGACTGAAAAGACCTTATGTGAGTTCTGAGTTTAATTCTCAAGTGGCCTTAAAGTTTCCAAGTTTCCTCTGTGTGTGTGTGTGTGTGTGTGTGTGTGTGTGTGTGTGTGCTCTTGAGGACAAAACTACCACTTTAGAAAAATACCGGCCTATCCTGCTGCCCAAATTAACCTTACAGCTCTTGGATGGAGTCACCTTAGAATATCTGTTTTTGTTATGTGCTGTCAAGTCTGAACTAACTCAAAGGTGACCCTTCATAAGGTTGAATTCCATAAGCTGTTTATTGCATGGGAGAAGATTATCCATCCAGTAAAGATGGACAATCATGGCAGAAACCATGTAGCAGCTGGTAGATTCAAACTGCCTATCTGAGGGTTTGTAGTGTAACTCCTTAACAACTAGGCACAAAATTCCAGGTAGTAGCAACCATGTGAATGTTGTTGTTGTTATGTGCCGTCGAGTCACCTGTGACTAAAAGCGACCCTATGTACAACAGCCCTAAACTCCACTCTGTCCTGTGACAATCGCACTGTCTCTGACACTCCTATCCCAATTATCCCAGTTACTGAATCAATCCACCTCATAGAGGGCCTTCCTCTCCTGCGCTGTCCCTCCACCCTCCCAAGCATGATGTCCTGCTCTAAGGACTGGTCTCTCCTCACAACATGTCCCAAAGTATGTTAGACGGAGCCTCAGAATCCTTGCCTCCAAGGAGCCACCCAGTTTAACCCTTT
>NW_006399760.1:28468583-28473944 GCF_000299155.1 Elephantulus edwardii | reverse complement strand
ATTTAAAATATAAAACAAAATAATAACACACCTCTGCAAGTGTCTCTAGTTCCTCTATGTTGTGTACTATTGATTCGGAGTTAATCCATAGCAGACCTTTCAGCAGGTTTTCAAAGAACTAAATCAGACAGGAAATAAGCTATTTCCTACATAGAAACTGGTGGATTTGAACTGTGTGTCTTCAGTTAGCTGCACAATTACCAGCACAGTCAGGAAATCAAGTGACAAATTGCACTGGGAAAAGCTGCTCTCAGGGACCTCTCTAGGAGAGAAGCAAAGATGTGAGTTTAGAGACTAAAATATTCCCGATCCAGGCCACAGTCTTCACAGTTACTTGCTATGCATCTGAGAGTTGGCCAATCACTAAGGATGACAGGAAAAGAATTGACACCTTTGAGGTGTGGTGTTGGAGAAAATTATTGAACATGGACCACCAAGAAAACAAATAGGTCATCTTTGAAAGGGGGAAGCCAAGTTTCTCCTTAGAGGCTAGGATTTTGAAGCTTCAACTCACATAATTTGGACATGTGGTCAAAAGGGACTGGTCCTTGGAGAAGGACATAAGGCTCAGAAGGGTGGAGGAACAGCGCAGGAGAGGAAGACCCTGCATGAAATGGATTGATAGAGTGATTGGAGCAATGGAGGTGATTCAGAGTTAGTGAGACTGGCTGAAGTCATGGGAGGGTTCAGATCTGCTGTACATAGAGGATCCCTAAGAGTCACAGGCAACTCGATGACACATAGTAACAATAGCAAGCACCCAGGCTGTATAAAACACAACAAATTGTGACTAAACTTGAGAAAAAAAGAAATCCAAGAACACTTAATACGTGGATCAGGAAACAGTCTTCTGAACAGAGCAAGGAAATACTGCATGGTTCAAAATCAGGAATGGGGTGTGTCAGGGATGTGTTGTCTCTACACCTTCTCAATCTATATGCAGAAAAGATCATCCGAGAGAGGCTGGCTCCAAGAGAAGGAATGTGGCAACAGGATTGCAGAAAGACTCATTATGCAGTTAACACAGCTTTGCTTGCTGAAACTGATGAGGGCCTGAAAACATTTTCTGCACAGGGTCAAAGACTTTAGTCTGCAAAATAGATTGAAACTCCACATCAAGTAATTGAGGATCTCACCACAGGCCAATTGGCAGCACCATGATGGAGAAAATGCTGGGAGTGTTAACAATTTCAGTTTGATTGTTTCCACAATCTATACTCTTGGCATTAGCAGCCAGGAAATCAAAAGACAGGCTGCATTAGGAAAATCTGTTGTCAGGGACGTCTCCAGAGTATGGAAGAGCAATGATGTCAGTCTAGAGACTAAGGTACACCTGATCCAGGTCTTCACAATTATTTGTAATACATCAGAGAGTTGGACAATGACTAAAGAGGAAGGAAGTAGAATCGATCTCTTTGAGTTGTTGTGCTGGAGAAGAGTATTAAACATCCCACGGACTGCCAAGAAGCTCCCTGAAGGAAGGATTTTCAAGCTTCATCACACATACTTTGGAAAAGTTTCCAGGACAGACTATTTAGTCCTTGGAGAAGGACATCATGCTTGGAAGGGTGGAGGGACAGCACAGAAGAGGAAGATCCCAGATGAGATGGATTGACATGAGGTAATGGGGGTTGGGTGTGTCAGAAACAGTGAGATTGGTTCAAGACAGAGGAAGGTTCAGAGCTGTTGTGCATAGGGTTGCTGTGAGTAGTGTGGTCAACTTGATGATATTTAACAGCAACAAGAAGCCACTAGAGCTCCCTACTTCCTCACTAGACATTCTGGGAAGATTCAATTCTTTCTGGAGAGTTCTAGTGGTCGAATGTTAAGAAACAACTCCATATTCTGGAGGAACATGGTTGAAATCCACAGCTACTCCACACGAGAAGGGTAGATCATCTATTGCCATGCAATTAACTGCTTCTTAAATCCCACTAGAGGGTCAGTTATGGTTTAGTTCCATCTAGAAGGTACATAGCAACAATAAGAAGTCACCAGAGCTCCCTAGGTTCCCAATATCTTAGCACTTTCCCATAAGAGTAGCAGAGGAACAGTGAAAGCAAACAAAAGAACCTACACTGAGATAAAGGCAAAAGATGGAGTAAGAATCTAGATTGAGACCTAGATTCAGTGTGGTACGCTTTCACTTCTATTTCATCCATCCACGAAAAAAAGTCATATGAGATGAGGAAGTACATTGGGACTTTATAAGAAGAGCTCTTAAGTCAGGTAGATTCAGAGACAGGAAAACAATTGAAGTAATAAATGCTATCAATTTATCATACTTCTACTAAAGCATTTTAAAACTATTTTGTTAAAATTTTATACATACATTCTTACTGTACATTCTTTGAAGATGTGATCTGTGTCTTACTCAACTCTCTATGCCTGTATCATATGCCTAACAGTTTTAAATACACACTTATTGAATACTGTACAAACACCATCAGTTAATGAAAGCCTACTATAGAATGTTATATAATGAGCATTCTGTATTTCATAAAATACATAATCATTAATGTAGTATCATAGATTATATATTTAATAAAAATAGATAAATATGCATAAATACATGTAAATAAAAAAGGAAACTTTAATACATATGAATTAATATTTCATGATATAATTTTTTAAAAATTGTTAGTCCATAAATATCTGTTAAATTGTGAAAAGTAGCAATTATAAGCATATATATTAGATATATGGCATCATAGTAACTAATTAACAATGCCTATGACTCAGATACATAGTAACTGTTCCACTTATGTTACCAGAAAACTGTAGTTTTACATTTGCTGTTTTTAAGGTCAGTAATGTAGAAAATAGATAATTTGTACAGATCTTTTCATAGCATTTGTATTATTTGTAGTCCTTTATTAAAATTAATTACTTTATGTATGGCACTATTTACTTTAGTAATCATTAATAAGTTTGTTATATGCATGAAAAGCATAGGTCAATATTCCTTTTTTACGTAACAAAATTTTCCTTTTCATAATTAGAGTATATAAAGTATAAACTTAATTTATTGATTTTACCCTCGTATATTGATGAGGGAAAAGTGAGTGGTTTGGAGTATTCTAGAACTTCTCCTCGGGATTGTTGTTTAATGAGGATGCATTGATGGCATAAATAAGAAATGAAAATGTTAGTATGTCTTTTAGTTTAGATGAAAAATTGAGTTGTAAAAATTAGTCACTGTTACAGTTTTTGTTTACTTGATTCCACAGTCAACACTCTTGGTAACAGCAGCCAGGAAATCAGTATATGAATTGCATTGGGAAAGTCAGCTGTGAGGCACCTCTAAAGAGTATTGAAGTGCAACGACATCAGGCTGGAGACTAAGGTGTGCCTGATCCAGGCAATTATGAAGAGTTGGACAGTGAATAGGGATGATAGAAAGAGAATTGATGCCTTTGAGTTGTGGTGGTGGAGAAGAGTGTTGAATATACGATGGACTGCTAGGAGAACAAACAGGTTTGTCCTGGAGAGGGTGAAGCCAGAATGTTCCCTGGAGTCAAGGATTCTGAAGCTTCGTCTGACATGCTTTGGGCATGTTGCAAGGAGGGACTGGTCCTTAGAAAGGGACATCATGTTTGGGAGAGTGGAGGGATGGCTCAGGAGAGGAAGACCCTCAATGAGATGGATCGATTCTGTGAGTGGAGTGGTGGGAATGAACGTGTATGAGACAGTGAGGTTGGCACAGGATAGAACGGAGTTTAGTGCTCTTGTACATAGGATTGCTATGCATCACAATTGACTCAATGGCTCATAACAACAACAACAAGAACAACAAATTTGAAATAGATAAATTGCATTAGGAAAATCCGCTGTCAGGGATCTCTCCAAAGACTAAAGAGCAACAGTGTCAGTCTAGAGATTAAGGTGCACCTGATGCAAACCATGATCTTTGCAATTTTTTGCTATGCAACAAAGAGCTAGACAATGACTAAAGAAGAGAGAAGAAAAATTAATGCCTTTGAGTTGTGCTGCTAGAGATAAGTATTGAACATACCACAGACTGCCAAGAGAACAAACAAATCTGTCCTAGAGATAATGAAACAAATTTGCTCCTTGGAGGCAAGGATTTTGAGGTTCTATCTCACTCATTTTGGGGATGTAGCCAGGAGGGACCAGTCCTTGGAAAAGAACATTATGATTGGAAGGGTGGAAGGACATGCAAGAGAGGAAGACCAGGAATGAGATAGATTGACACAGTACCTGGGATAATGGGAGGAGGTATGTTGGAGATAGTAAGACTGGGCAGGGTTCACGGCACAGGTTCATAGGGTCATTAAGAGTTATAGTTAACTTGATGGCACATAACAATGACAACAACAATCTGTGACTTCTGGATTATTAAAAGAAACTATATAAGCTGCTTCATGGGATAAAAAGGGCAATCTCCTCTCATGATTTATAGGTTCTGAAAATAGGCTAGAGTGTCAGATTTACCTGGTTGTGACTTGACAGCATGTAATAACAAAAACATATCATAAAAGAATATTGGAATTGCTAAAACTTTTTCCCCTACTTGTTTCACTATCATCCAAATATCAAGCTCTTATTGCCCTCGACCCTTCAAAGGTGTTTTAAAAGTAGTAAAACACATGGGAAGAGATTGTTCATCTCTCTCCCATGGATCAAATGGTAGAGCAAATCACTTACCTTTGGGTTAGCAGTGCGATTTCTTAGCACTAAGAAACCAGAATTCCCCTCTTACCACTGCTGTTATTATTGTTAAGTGCCATCAAGTCACTTGTGAATCATAAAAGACAATAGGTCCAACAGCTCTGAACACTGCTCTACCCTATGCCAATCTCATTGTCTCCAACATACCCACTCCCATTACCCCAGTCACTGAGTCAAACTTATTCCTCTCTTGTACTGTCCCTCCACACATCCAAGTATGATATTTCTCTCCAAGGACTGGTCCCTCCTTGCAACATGCCCAAAGTATATCAGACAGAGAGCTTCAGAATCCTTGCCTCTAAGGAACAGGCTAGTTTTACCCTCTCCAGGATTAACCTATTTGTTCTCCTAGCAGTTGATACTCTTCTCCAGCACCACAGCTCAAATTCATCAATTATCTTTCTATCATATTTCATCATTGTCCAGCCTTCTGATGCATAGTACGTCATTATGAAGACCATGTCCTGGATAAAGCACATCTTAGTCTCCAGGCTGACATCATTGTTCATCAGTACTCTGGAGAAGTCCCTGACAGCAGAGTATCCCAGTGTAATTCAGCTTTTGATTTCCTGGATGCTAGTACCAAGAGTGTTGCTTGATGAGCCAAGTAAATGGGATTAGTAAAAAATCTCAGTTTCTTCACCAACTATTATGATGCTGTCAATCACC
>NW_006399760.1:28462949-28464538 GCF_000299155.1 Elephantulus edwardii | reverse complement strand
TCTCAATCTCTTCAGCATCCATCATGATGCTGCCAATTGGCCAGTGGTGAGAAGATTTGTTTTCTTGATGTTGAGTTTCAATCCATATTGAAAGCTGTAGTCTTTGACCTTTTGCAGCAAGCACTTCAGGTACTCCTCCATTTCAGCAAGCAGTGTTGTGTCATCTGCATAACCCATATTGTTGATGAGTCTACCTCCAATCTTGATGCTACACTTCTCATAGAGCCCAGACTCCCAGATAATCTGTCCCACATATAGATTGAAAGATATGGAGACAGGACACATTCCTGACACACACCCTTAGGAAAATACATTATTAAATACAAAATATATAGAGACTATATTTTCTTAGTTCTGAAGTTTTTAATTTTGAACTCTCTATTTTTCTAGTTATGTAGCCAATATATATTCTAGTCTTTGTATTCCTTCTGAAATGTTATCCAATTCTGCTGTTATGGTTAATGCTTGAATTGAGAAATCCTTTTATGTATGTGTGTAATTTTTTTTTTTGTAGGTATGCTTTAAAAAATACAAAACTGTGGTTGAGGCAAAAGATGGAGTTAAAAGAGTAGGTAGGTAGAGTTTATGTGCTACTGAGTTGACTCCTAAAATCTAACACTTCTATTACAGGATAGAATTACCCAACAGGTTTTCCTAAACTATAATCTTTCAAGAACAGATTTTTCCCACTTGAATAGCCTCCGATAGGTTCACATAACTATTCTTTCATTTAGCAGTTAAATGTTTAACTACTGATTTTCTCACTCAAAAATTTATTATTATTGAATAGGAACCAATTCATAGCTAAAGCCTCAGTAGGTTGCAAATTCCTCAGGAGTAGGTTGCCCATTGTTCCCCTTTGAAGAAAGGGCCAGGGAGGCATAGCCTTTGGGTAATCATCAAAACTCCTTAAGAATTATGCTGTTAGAGCTACCTTAAAGGAAAGACGAATGCATTAAGGCTTGAGGATGAAAGTGGAGAGACTGCAGAATGAATCAGGTAGAAACTGGTGAACTTCCAAGTGTTTGCCATGAAACACTTTTTATTCTGCATCGGAAACCTGGCTGGGGTAGGACTCAAATATAAACATGCTTGTTTTATTTCCCTTTCATTATTGTTATTTTTAACCTTTTGTTTATGACTTGTTTTTAGTTGGTGCTGAGACCATTCCATCTCATAGTGACCCTGACAACAGATCAGAACATTGCCCTATACTCCATCATTCTCAGAATGTGTCTTTCTCAAGCCCATTGTTACATCCTCTAGGTCAGTTAATATTATTGAGGGTCATCCTGTCTTTCATTTACCCTTTGCTTTTCTCAGCACAATATCTTTTTTCTAAGAACTGGCCCCTCATGATAACATGCCCAGAATATGTGAGACTAATTCTTTGTGGTGCTGTGACTCCATATTCTTCTAATTTTCTTCTGATGCTTCCCCATCTTTTAAGATTTTGCCTATAGAATTCTACAGTATTTTAACTAGAGACTTGAGCTCAAGAAAGCCAAGCACATTCTTTCCTGTATGTTTTCTAACTCAAGCTGTTTGCATATTTTGTTATAATACATTGCTTTGTCGTCTTTTTTTTT
>NW_006399760.1:28459884-28461739 GCF_000299155.1 Elephantulus edwardii | reverse complement strand
ACACTCTTGGCACCAGCAGTTAGGAAATCAAAAGATAAATCACATTAGGGAAATCTTCGGTCAGAGACCTTTCCAGAGTACTGAGAAGCAAAGATATCTGTCTAGAGACTAGACTCAGGTGCCCCTGATCCAGTCCATGGTCATTGTAATTATTCGTTATGCATCAGAGAGCTGGATAATGACTATGGATGGCAGACAAAGAATTGATACCTTTGAGTTGTGGTGCTGGAAAAGAGTCTTCAACATACCATGGACAGTCAAGAAAACAAATAAATCTGTTTTATAAAGAGTGAAACCAAGTTTCTCCTTAGCGGCTAAGATTTTGAAGCTCCATCTCACTTATTTTGGGCATGTGACCAGGAGGGACCAATCCTTGGAGAAAGACATTATGCTTGCAAGGGTAAACGGACAGTGCAGGAGTGAAAGACTCCAAATGAGATGGATTGACAGGATAACTGGGGTGATGGAATTAGGTGTGTTGGTGTCAGTGACTGGAAAGCAAAAGTTGAAAACGAAGAAGGACTGGTTGGAAAATACGGTGTAGCAGATGACAGAAATAAGACTAGAAACAAAATGATTGACTTTAATACAATGTAATTACATGTTCTATCAATTTGGAAAAGTGCAACCAGAGTGCTTCTGTGAAACAAGATGATAAGCTTCACTCCACATATTTTGTCTCTTAGGAGGGGCCACTCCTTGGGAAATGACATCATGCTTGGAAAACTGGAGAGTCCAAATAAAAAAAAAAAAATAAGACAACTTTCAGCAAACAGATTGTCACAGTGACTGTAACAGTGGGCTCAAGTATATCAGAGATGATGAAGATGGCACAAGGGTGGGCAGGGTTCACATCTATTGTTCATAGGTCACTATGAGTCTGTTTGACTTGACAACACATCTCAACAACATCCATTTCAGATAACAAAAATGTAGAAATCCTCAACTTCTACATTTTTGGTTTTAATGATTGGTGGATATATTTGAATAATAATTCTATTAACTGTCTTCCTTGCCCACATATGACTAGTTACGAGGTCTTCAAAGTTTGCTGTGTGTAGTGAAGATATTACATTCAATAGCTCTTTTACTCTTCAAAAGGAACTTATGAAGTGGACCCTCTTATTATCACCTTTATTATCTTAGTCAAAAAACTGCCACTCTTTAACTAATACCATTAATACGAGTTGAGATTTCAACCTCAAAAATCTGTCCCTAAACAGCCTTCGATATGGATTGGAGCTGAACATCAAGTAAACAAAGATTCACCACTGGGCCAAAAGGCAGCATCAGTATGGATGGTGAAGAGATTGAGATAGTTAACAGTTTTAGTTTACTTGGCTCCATAGTCAACACTCTTGGTAACAGCAGCCAGGAAATCAAGAGACGAATTACAGTGTGAAAGTCAGCTGTGAGGGACCTCTAGAGAGTACTGAAGAGCAACGACGTCAGCTTGGAGACTAAGGTGTGCCTGATCTAGGTTATAGTCTTCGCAATTACATGCTTTGCATCATAGAGTTGGACAGTGAATAGGGATGATAGAAAGAGAATTGATGCCTTTGAGCTGTTGTGGTGGAGAAGAGTGTTGAATATACCATGGACTGCTAGGAGAACAAACAGGTTTGTCCTGGAGAAGGTGAAGTCGGAGTACTCCTTGAAGTCAAGGATTCTGAAGCTTCGTCTGACATACTTTGGGCATGTTGCAAGGAGGGACTGGTCCTCGGAGAGGGATATTATGTTTGGGAGAGTGGAGGAACGGTGCAGGAGAAAAAGACCCTCGATGAGATAGATCGATTCTGTGAGTGGAGTGGTGGGAATGAGTGTGTTTGAGACGGCGAGGTTGGCACAGGATAGA
>NW_006399760.1:28447495-28458569 GCF_000299155.1 Elephantulus edwardii | reverse complement strand
TGCTATGAACACAAGTCCTGAACATTTGTGTTACTTTCATCCTTTCTCCAGGTTCATAGGGTTTCCAGAGGCAAGCTATTTCGGAAGTGAGATGCCACTCCTGCTTCCAAGCTTGTTTAAGCAGGGAGCTCCAGCAAACACTGCCCACAATAGGTGACTATGATCACATTTAATACACCAGTGTCACAATGTTCAGCATCTTATAAGCAGAAAAATATGTTAATCTACCGATTTACTAGGATTTCTAGATATCAATAATCATTCTTATATAAAAGGTATAAATTATTTGGTATCTTCACTGATAACCAAGTACTCATAACTAAAAATGCTAATGTATATTTTTTCAAGTTCTTACAAAGTTGAAATATAACTATTTACTATCGAAGTTAACAATTATATTACCATTGAAAATCAGTAAGGCAGCAAAAAATCTCCAGAGGACAAATGAGTACTTAATCCTAAAATATTTGTTGAATCCAATTTCTTGTGTTTCTGCATGTGTATTTTCTTCTGTCTGATCACTGAAATCTACTTCACCTACTTTTATGAATCATGGAGTGAAAAACCTAAAATCACAGTGTGAACAGAGATTCCAGATAAGTATCTTTCAGGTAAAATTGAAATTATTTTATGAAAGGTGATAATCTATTCTTTGTTTCTTCAAAGACGCCAGACAAAAACTTGCCAGTTAATGTAAGCTTTTAGAAGCTTCAATTCTGTTGAAGTTTCTTAAATATGGAAAGCTAGATTAACGGATCCAGATAAATGTTTGTGCCTAAGTCTAGCGAGTAATACTCTTTTCATCTTTTCTGTATCTTTGTAGAGCACGCCTGTACCGAGAATGTCCTTTAGGGTGTGAAATTGCCCCATAGTGGTGTTGAAAAATTCAAGAATATTTTACAGATGTGGTCATCTATTCTGACTGTTAGCTTGCTCTGCCGGACCTCTGCTTAGCTGAGTTTAAAAAAAACAATCACAATTAATTTATAAGAGATTGCATAGCAACAGCAAGATTTAAAATATGTGTCATTATCCTTTTTTCTTTTGAACAAAAAGTTTGAAAACCAAAGTCTAACTGAAAAGATACAAATTGCATTTTAGGAAGCAATATGCATGTATTTTGAAACATGAACGTTGTTCCAGCCTTCTGCTGTTCTGAGGTCACTGAAGCTGATATATATCCCTTGTATATAAGAAAGTCAGAAGTTATCTTTCTAAAGTGTTCTATTGTTTCAATTTCTAAAATTCCAAACAATTGCATCATTGATTTAATTTCCCCCTGAAATTTGTAATTGCAAAACCCCTGGGAAAATAAAAATGTTTGTATTATTTTGTCCATTTATTACAACTGAGGTGTTAAAATAATTTATTCTATTATATTAACGATTGCTTGATGCATCAAAAGATAATTTCCCATGTAATTTTGTTAAACCTGAAACTGTAGCATATTTTCTTGAGAATATCATTAATATATCAAGAGTAAATAAAATGTTTAGTGGTAGGCACATTAATTATCGCCTTCATCTATCGGTGTTTAGAACTAAGAAATAATTAAATGTGCTTTAATAAGATATGGTTCTGAGAAAGCAGGATCATTTATGAATTGCTAGAGGTGCGAGGAGCTGCGTTTCCCTTGAGAGACGGAATTTATGCCTAACACCCCGCTGATTGTTCAAGAGGTAAAGAACCAATAGCTGCATGTACCGAGGTTTAATTTAAAGTGTGTTTCTCACTAGGCTGCTCACAACACTTAATTAAACTCTGCTGTTTTGGCAATGACAAATGCTGTAGTGCAAAAGGAACCCGAGTCACGGTGACTGAGAAGCTTTTGTAATTTCTTTCATGTGCACTGGCAGCCGGATCCAGGTCAGAAAAGAAAGCAAGAATAAAAGAAGACATATTTAATGTGTTTGGACAAAGTTGCCACTTTTAAGCATCTATTTTAGGGAGCCGAAAGTGCTGCATTATTTAAAGGATTTAATCATGTGGTGCTCGTGGAAAATATGGCATGTGACTGACGAAAACAATTTGAAGTCCATTTCAAAGTCATTGTAGCTTTTGATAAAAGCTTCTTGTTTGCATTAGCAATTATAGAATCTGAAATGATAAGTGATTCAAATTTAGATAAATATAGTGCTTTTACTCCGAGGCAATATTTTTATTTTATATATTTCTATATTTTTGATTACGCATTTACATTCATTTCTGAGAAAGATTTTAAAATTAAGGAAATCTTTTTATTAATAAAAAACTCTCCAATTTTAAAATATCTTAATAACAAAGTAAAGTTCAGGCAGCCAAATTTAAAAACTCTTCTTGTTTGAATGTGACTAAAAATTACTCTTACAGGAAATCATAATGTTTTCTTACACACAGGTTGATCTATGTTGAATAATATTCCATGAGATGTATGACTCAATTTTTACATTGTTTTTACCCTAAAATGAAACCAAAGGTAAAAAAGGGTAAGAGATAGAAAAAGATATCTGGAGAGCTAGCAGGTCTTGAATACCAAAAAACCCCTGTAAACATTTTTTATAAGGGTGAATTCTTTCAGTTTTATTACAATCTATGTCTTCAGTTTTCTAATCTCAATATAGAATAAAAAACGGTGATCAAGAGAAATTCATAAACTTTTACAGTAGACCATAGAAATAGTCAGTGAGAGAGTTAGGGTTGAAATCATGGTAGTGTATTTTTTGAATTGGTATTGTCAAACTAATTCACACCATGGTGAAACTGAAGTCTGATGAACTAAAAGTAGAGAAATAACATGAAATTAAAGAGTAAAAACCATATATAAAGTTGTTACTTGCTGGTCACTAAAAGATTCTATCTTCCCTCTGAGAATTGTATTGTTGTTGTTGTTGTTATGTGCCGTCGAGTCACCTTCAACTCATAGCGACACACTATGTACAACACCCCTAAACCCTGCTCTATCCTGTGCCAATTTTATTGTCTCTGATACATTTACCCCCATTACCCCAGTCACTGAATCAATCTATCTCATTGAGGATCTTCCTCTCTTGCACTGTCCCTCCACCCTCCCAATCATACAGGGACTGATCCTGCTTGCAACAGATCCAAAGTACATCAGACAAAGCTTTAGAATCCTTGCCTCCAAGGACAAGCCTGGCTTCACCCTCTCCAGGATGAACTTGTTTGTTCTCCTAACAGTCTGTGGTATATTCAATACTCTTTCCCAGTACCAAAGCTCAAAGGCATCAAATCTCCTTATTTCATCCCTAGTCATTGTTCAGCTCTCTGATGGATAGCAAGTAATGGCAAAGACCATAGCCTGTATCAGGCACGCTTTATTCTCCAGACTGACATCATTGCTCCTTAGTACTTTGGAGAGGTCTCTGACAGAAAACTTTGCCAATGCAATTTGCCTTTTAATTTCCTAGCTGCTGGTACTAAGAGTGTTGATTGTAAAGCCAAGCAAACTGAAGCTGAAGCTATTAACAAGCTCAACCTCGTTACCATCTATCCTGATGCTGCCAATCAGCCCAGTGGTGAGACCTTTTGGTTAGTTTGTTGTTTTTTGTGTGTTCTTTTGGTTGTTGTTGTTGTTGAGCTTCAATCCGTATTAAAGGCTGCAGTCCTTAATCTTCTGCAGCAAGTGCTTCAAGTTTCAGCAAGCAAGGTTATGTCATCTGCATAATGCATATTGTGGATGAGTCTATCTCCAGTTCTGATGCTACATTTCTCCTCATAGAATTCAGCCTCACAGATAATCTGTTCAGCATATAGATTGAAAAGATATAGAGATAGGACACATCCCTAGCATACACCCTTCCCAATTTTGAACCATGCAGTGTTTCCTTGCTCTGTTCTGACGACTGCCTGTTATCCAAGTGTAGGTTTCTCATTAGTATGATCAAGTGTTCTGGGATTCCCATTCTTCTCAGTCAGCTACAGTTTGTTGTGATCCACACAGTCAAATGCCTTTGCATAGTCAATGAAACACAGACATTTCTCTGGTATTCTCTGTTTTCAGCCAAGATCCATCTGACATTGGCTATGATATCTCTAGTACCATGGTCTCTCTTAAATCCAACCTGCACTTCAAGCAGCTCATTATTGATGTGCTGTTCCAGTAATTTTTTAATAATCTTCAGAAGAATTTTGCTTGCATATGATAACAATGATATTGTTCTATAATTTCTGCACTCTGTTGGATCATCTTTTTTTGGAATGGAAACAAATAAAAAGATCTCTTCCAGTCAATTGGCCAGGTGGTTGTTCTCCAGATTTCTTGTCACAACTTGGTGAACACATCCAGAGCAGCATCTGTTTATTGAAATATGTCAATCGGTATGCCATCTATTCCCGGGGCCTTATTCTTTGCCAATTCTTTCAGAGCAGCTTGAACTATTTTACTCTAGTAAATTTTTAAATCCAAATCCATACTGAAAGCTTTCAATAGCAATATAGCTGAGAACAAACCAAAGATTTCCCATGTTCCCGTTGCCAATCTTTGTACTTTCCACTCTGTCATGGTTCTTGGCCCTTGATTGGTTGGCATATACTATCTCAGAGGCAAATACTATGATTCTTACCGATAAATAAAGGTGACATTTTTTGTCTGTTACTTACCTGTCTATTAATTAAAATAGGCCATAGTTATTAAAATAATAATACTGTATGAAGAATTTTCATTTGATTGAATTTTGTGAAAGAAAAATTGTATAAAGAGTGTGTTCATAAATAGTTAAAATATTTAATGAAATGATTACTTTATTTTTGTTATTTCCAATTGGGATGGATATCAAATTGATTTATTTTAGAATTATAGAATTACAAATCATGAAGAGTATAAATTTTCATTTCCTAATAAATTTGTATTCATCCATTTTTTAAAATACCTGGAGTAGAAATCTCAATATTATAAAATAATGTATTTGTGTTTTTGCAACATTTCAATTAAAATAACTTTCTAGTTTTTTTTCAGGACCTGTCCTTGGAGAGGGACATCATGCTTGGTAGGGTGGAGGGACAGTGCAGGAGGGAAAGGCCCTCTATGAGGTGGATTGATTTAGTGACTGGGGTAATCGGGATGGGAGTGTCAGAGACAGTGCGATTGTCACAGGACAGAGCAGAGTTTAGGGCTGTTGTACACAGGGTCGCTATGAGTGGCAAGCGACTTGACGGCACATAACAACAACACATTGATAAAAATGTTGTAGGTGATTGATATTATATGGTACAGTGAAATGCCTTATACTATATACCCACTGTTTTCAACTCAGTTCAGACTCATACAGGTCCCAAGAGACAAAGAATTGTCCCATCTGTTTTCCTGGACTCTAAATATTAGTGGGAGCTAATTGCCTTATCTTTTTCCTCAGAAGGGTGAACCACTGATCTTTTGATTGTTAGTGTTTTTGTTAAGGCTGTTGAGTCTAGCACAACTCAAAGCAACCCTATGAACAACAGATCTGAACACTGTCTTATCTTGTGTCATCCTCAAAATATCTGAAATACACAAGCCCATTGCTACATGGGATTGTTTACAACTTCAATCTTTTCTCCATCTACCATGAGGTTGCCTATTGCTCCAGTGGTAAGAACTACTTTTGTTCTCTTGACATTGAAGAGCAATTCATATTGTAAGCTTCATTCCTTGATCTTCTGCAACAAATGCTTCAAGTCCTCCTTATGTTCAACAAGCAAGGTTGTGTAATCTGCCTAACACAAGTTATTCTTCTTCTGATCCAGATTGCACATTCTTCCTCATAGAGCCAAGTTCTCAAATAGCATGTACAGCATACAGATTGAATAGGTATAAAGAGAGGATACAATCCTGATGCATGGCTTTCTTAATTTTAAACCATTCCCTTGCTCCATTCACACAAGAATCTCTTGGTCTAGATACAGGCTTACAATGAGCACAATTAAAAGCTCTAGAATTCTCTTTTTTTCTCAATGTTATCCATATTTGCTATTTCTCACACAGTAAAATACCTTTGTCAACAAAAGACAAACATTCTTCTGATATTCTTTACTTTGCTTTTGATATTCTTTGCTTTCAACCATGATCCATCTAACATCTGGTGCTGCTATTGTCTCTTTTAAATCCTGTTTGAGCTTTTGTAAGTTTCCTATCTAAATATTGTTTTAGCCATTTTGAGCGATCATCAACAGCATTTTGCTTGGATATGATATTACTGATATTGTTTCATAGTGTCCACATTCTGTTGGATCACCTTTCTTGAGAATGGGAACACATATGAATCTCTTCCAGTCAGTCAATTGGCCAGACTGTTGTCTTCTAAATTTCCTGGAATAGACTGGTGAGCACCCAGGGCTGCCCGTATTAGTTGAAACATCATTCAGTACATCAGTATCCCATACATTCTTGGGGTCTGATTTTTTTCCCCAATGCTTCAATGCAACTTCATTTTCTTCCTTCATTTCTATTGGCTTTTGTTCTTACAGCACTTTCTGAAATTTTTCAGTGTCAGTTAATTCTTTTTGGTAAAGTGACTATATATTCCTTCCATCTTCTTTTGAATCATCTTATGTATTGTCTAAAACAGCCTTCAATACTGCAATTCAAAGTGTAAATTTATTTTTATGTTCTTTTAGTTTGAGAAGTACTCTGAGAGATTTTTTTTAATTCTCCAATTCCAGCTCTTTGCACATTCTAATATAATATTTTATCATCTCTAACTGTTCCTTGAAACCTTCTCTTCTTTTACTTCAGCATCTTTTGCTTTTGTTTTGGCTTTTTGACACATTAGTGCAATTTTTAGAGTCTTTTCTGACATTCATTTCATTTTTTTTTCTCTAGCTGTTTGATGACCTTTTGTTCTCTCCATGGATGGTGTTCTAGATGCTTTCCCACAGCTCATCTATCATTGGTGTTCAGTGCTTCCAAGCGATTCTTAAGATGCTTTTTAAATTCACGTGGGAAATACTAAAGATCCTATTTTTGCTCTTACAGAATTATTTTAATTTCCTTTAGCTTTAGTTTGAAATTGCACACAAGTAATTGATTGTCTGTCCAATAGTCAGTTCTGGCCTAGTTTTGATGTCTGATATTGAGTTTCTCCAACAATATCCTCCACATATGTAGTCAAGCTGATTCCTATGAAATCCATTAGGTGAGATCTGTGTTTGAATTAACACTTGTCAGTGTGTTTTTTAAGATATTTGTAATAAATAAATAATTGAACATACAAGATTTGAGCATTATATTTCCAGCCTCATTTCTGTTACCACATCCACACTTTCTGATTATTCCTTATTAATTGTTTCCAAATTTTGCATGGCAGTCATCAATATTTTAATGCCATGTTTGTTAAAGTTCAGACTACAAGATTTGGTTAAAATGTTCAATTTATTCCTCTTTGGCTTCAGCTTTGTTGTTGTTATTGTTGGTTGCCATCGAGTCGAGTAAAATTCATAGAGACTCTATGAACAAAAAAATTGAATGATTTTCCATAGCTATTGTTTCTCCAAGTTGATAACGTTTCCATAGGCATGTGGTTTTGGAAGTGGATGCCACTCTTGCTTTAAATCTGTTTTACAACTGGGGGATCCACCAAACACTGTCCACACTGGGACACCATTATGGTATTTGATACCCCAATGGCACAAGGTTCAGCATCACAGTAAATCCAGATTACCTCAGTACAGCAAATTGATGAAGAGTGTATAAAATAAAAGAGTGTTCCTCCAAATATAACAACACTAGTCTCATTTAGCAGTGGTTAAGTGTCGTCAAGTACTACTCAAAGAGACACTATGAACAAAAGACCTGAGCTCAGCTCTCTAATTAACATCATTTCTATATAATTATTGAGTTCATAGAGTTTCCAGAGGTATAGGTTATAGGAAGTGGATGCCACTCTTCTTTCTAAACCTTAATCAATATGGAAGCTCCTCCAAACACTGTCCATGATGGGTAACCTTTATGGTATTTGACACTACTATGGCACACTGTTCAGCATCACAGCTACTCCAAGTTATTCAGTACAGCAAATAAAATAAACTGCTGTACTATTAAAGAAAGGGGCAAAAGGACAACTGACACCCACTTGTGGAGGGAAAAAACTGAAATCACAAATTGAATACAACCCCACACTTTCCTTATGTGATCTCAATCAAAATGTAAGAATCCAACTTCCAGAGTGGAACCACTGCTCAGGACCTTCCAGGTCAGCCACCTGGCTTTAGCTTTAGAAGTATATATTTGAATAATAGTCGTAGTATTGCATCTTAACATTAAGAAACAAAGATTCTCACTAACCGGTACAACTGGCAACATTATGATAGATGGAGAATGGATTGATGTTAGCAATTTCATCCGGCTCAGGCCTACATTTGATACCCTTGGCACCAGCTATCAGAAAATCAAAAGGTGAGCTAGTTGCATTGGGTTAATCTGCTGTTAGAGACCTCTGCAGAGCACTGAAGAGCAATGATGTCTGTCTAGAGACTAAAGTGTGTATGACTCAAACCATAGTCTTCTCAATTACTTGCTATGTATCTGAAAGTTGAACAATGACTAAGGATGACAGAAGAACAGATGTTTTTGAGTTGTATTGCTGGAGAAAAATATTGAACATATTACTGACTTCCAAGAGAACGAACAGGTCTGTCCCAGAGAGGCTGAAACCAGGTTGTTCCGTAGAAGCAAGGATTGTGAAGTTTTATGTCACATACTTTGGGCATGTTGCCAAGAGGGACCAGTCCTTGGAGAAGGATATCATGGTGGAAGGTCATTGCAGGAGAGGAACACCCTGGATTAGATGGATTGACACAGTGATGGTGGCAATTGGGTCAGGTGTATCATAAACAATGAGATTGGTTCAAGGTAGGGCAGGATTCAGAGTTACAGTTTATAGAGTTACTATGAGTCATAGTCAACTGGATGGAATGTAACAACAACAACAACAACAACAACTTTGTATTCAGATGGATAATATCTTATTACTCCCAACATTGTACTTCAGGAAGAAATTGATATTGTCTTTTTAACTATGAATGTCATATTAAGGAAGAGAACCATATTGTTGTTGTCGTGTGCCGTCGAGTCGCTTGCAACTCATAGGGACCCTATGTACAACAGCCTTAAACTCTGCTCTGTCTTGTGCCAATCGCACCGTCTCCGACACACCCATCCCAATTACCCCAATCACTGAATTAATCCACCTCATAGGGGGCCTTCCCCTTCTGCACTGTCCCTCCACCCTACCAAGCATGATGTCCCTTTCCAAGGACTGTCCCTCCTGGCAACATGTCCAAAGTATGATAGACGGAGCCTCAGAATCCTTGCCTCCAAGGAGTATCCCGGTTTGACCCTTTCTAGGATGAATCTGTTTGTTTTCCTAGCAGTCCATCAACACTAGGCTAGGTACCCTCAACACTCTTCCCCAGCACCAAAGCTCAAAGGCATCAATTCTCCTTCTATCCTCCTTAGTCATTGTCCAACTCTCTGATGCATAACAAGTCATTGCAAAGACCATGGCCTGTATCACACGGATCTTGTTCTCCAAAGAGACACCATTCCTCTTCAGTACTTTGGAGAGGTCCCTAACAGCTGACTTTCCCATGGCAATAGAAACCATATTAGGGACATAAAAAAAGCTATGATTTATGTTGCCAATAAGATAGAATCACACAGTCAGCTTCCAAAATGTGCTCACAAGCTACTCAGCCTTGAGTTTATAGTCCTGTCATTTATTATTCTCTCCCTATTTCTCTGTTGTCCAACGAATTGGGCAGACACTCCCAGTCATGATTCCATGGGGTCTCAGTCCCAACATAAATACGATCTCACATCAGATCTCTGGTTCTCTGCTGCAGCTGCTATGGCTGCTGCTCCCGTAAGAGTTTGGTTTGACTGGTACGGACTTCTGGCTCCAAAGGACATGTTGTATTCTCTTGCTTCTTTGCTATCGTGAGTTTCTCAAGTTTTGCTGCTGGACTCTCGAAATTTAATAGTAAGGCTAGCCAATCCATTTGTGGACTGGTAAGACTAGCCAGTCCCCTTCTGTGTAGGCAACATACTCTATTCCCATATTCCTTCCTATCCATTTGACAGTCAATCAATGTCTAGGAAAGATATTTTGAACAATAAACTTGTAACATCACAGACCACCTATTGGTTTTTCTAGCCATTAGCTTCCTTATTTGAAAATTTAACTTGTCAATATGCAATGACTATAGGGGGCACTGATGACCTAGTGGCAAGAAGTTGCTCTACAATTTGGAAGGCACATGGTTCAAAGCCACCAGCTGCTCTGTGAGAGTAGGATGTGTAATCTCCTCCCATAACATTTACTGCATTTGAAACCCTGCTGGAGGATCAGATAGGAGTTAGTTTCAACTCAACAGCAAACAAAACCAACGGCAAATATTTATGAAAGAATGTAAGCCAGTAACTGCATTCCTTCCTTTTTAATCTCTGTCATTTAAAATAGCCCATTTCTGATTTTTCTGTCTCTATCAAAATAACACACTCTGAAAAGAACTCTGAAGAAAAAAAAATATACTATTTTCTCTGAAGAACCTTCAAGAAAAGTTTGTATCTGCATTTAGTTAGAAAATTTAACATCTGTATCTATAAGCAAATTTCTGTGAAGTGCAAGCCATTAGGTTGCAGCAATCAACATTATCTCACAACATGAAACATCCTATTTTCATCTGCTTGGGCGCTGGCCAGCTCATCTCCAGCCATCAGTGCCTAGATCCCAATGGGCATCAGCCACAACCTCATGAGTACATGCTGCAGCCTGTGTTCTGGATGGGCTGGTGTCTTTACCCAGCCTTAGTCCTCACACAGGGCCAAGACAACAAGACATGGGTCCTCATAACATCGTGCTTCTTAATCCAGCAACCCTTCTATGCTTTTCTGTACATCTGTGCATGATAGGTCGACAGTGCTGATTTAATTAACACCACTGCATGGTTCAAAATTGAGAGGAGTGTATGCCAGGAATGTGTCCTATCTCCATACCTTTTCAACCTGTATGCAGAGCAGATTGTCCGAGAGGCTGGGCTCTATGAGGAGAGGCGTGGCATTAGGATTGGTGGAAGATCTATCAACAATCTGCGTTATGCA
>NW_006399760.1:28440098-28446960 GCF_000299155.1 Elephantulus edwardii | reverse complement strand
TGGGGCTTCATTTGACATACTTTGGACATGTTGTAAGGAGAGACAGGTCTTTGGAGACGGACATCGTGCTTGGTAGGGTAGAGGGACAGCACAGGAGGGGAAGATCCTGTATGAGGTGGATTGATTCAGTGACTGGGGTAATCAGGATGGGTGTGTCAGAGGCAGTGAGATTGACACAGGATAGAGTGGGGTTTAGGACTGTTGTACATGGGGTTACTATGAGCCGCAAACAACTCTACGGCACATAACAACAACAACAACAAGCAGCTTAACCTGTGTCTTCATTACTGCATGCCTGCTAATTCCCCTCCAGTGGATCCAGGTGGTCACCACAAGTGAGCATATTTTCTACCTCTCTTTAACTTCAAGTACTTAGATGGGTACCATCTCATTCCAATAATAGTGGCAAAGTTAAACAGGGCAGCAAGTAATAAATGTTGTGGAAGATGTAGTGAGAAAGGAACTCATAATCATTTTTAGTGGAATTGTAAGATGGTACCATTCTGGAAGGCAGTTTGGTGCTTCCTCAAAAAGCTGAACATAGAAATTCCATATGACCCAAATACTCGACTAGTTGGAATATACCCTGAGAAAATGAGAGCTGAGGCACAAACTGAGATTTGTACACCAATGTTCATAGCAGCATTATTCACCATTACAAGAACATGGAAACAGCCTAAATGTCCAACCACAAACTAATAGATTGAGAAATCATGGTACATTCACAAAATGGAATACTATGTAACAAACAAGAGCAATGATTTTGTAAATTACTTCCTAACTTTGGAGGAACTAAAAAGCATTATGTTGAGAGATATAACTCAGTCCCACAAGGATAAATATTGTATAAAACCATTATTGTAGAACGAGTATAAGTATCAAGAGGGGTAGGAGAGGTTGGAACCAGAGGGATGTGGATGTGCAAGTGGAGGGGGGATTATTCATGGGGTTGTACAATTTGATGGGTGGGGGTAAGGGAAATTGAAAGAATTTGTTCTTAAAAGCAATGTATTCTAATTTTGTAAATAAACTAGCAGAAAAAACAAGTACAAAGTGATAAAGAGATTTAATAGATAAGAAATGCATTGTGATCTTTTTTGAAGATGATGATGATGATTAATTTTAATGAAAATTACAGAAATTTTGGATTTCCATTCATTCGTTGTTGCACCTTTCTCCCTGCCTCCCTTCCCCCTCCCCGCGTACACTCTTCTCTTTGAAAAGTAAAAGAAAAATTCTCTCATTGTTTTACAATCCCTCCCCCCAAGTCCACTCCACTATGCATCCTTCATTCTGATTCCTCTCATGACAATAATACCTAACCACATATACCTTTTAAACAGTTTTTTCCCTCTTCTGTTTCAATGCAGGATACATTATCCCATCTTTCTCAGTCTCCCCTTAACCCTGATGTCTGTGATATTTCACTCAGCATAATGTCCTCCAGGGTCACTATTTTGAATAATATTGCATTAATTCCTTGTTTTTCAATGCAGCATAGTATTTCATTGTGTGAATATACCACAGCTTCTTTCTCTATTCATTTATTTATGGGTGCTTAGGTTATTATCAACTCCTTGTTATTGGAACAAAGCCAAGCTAAACATGAGTGTGCATATATCTGCTTGGGTGGCAGTTATGGTCTCTTTGGGTTATATTCCCAGTAGTGGAATTGTGGGTCAAATGGTATCTCTATTTGCAACTTTTGGAGAAAGCGGCCCACCACCTTCCACAATGGTTGTACCATTTTACACTCCCACCAACGGTGAATAAGGGTTCCAGTTTCTCCACAACCGTGCCAACATTTGTTGCGTGCTGTTCTGTTAAATTTTGCTGTTCTGACTGGGGTGAGATGATATCTCTTAGCTGTTTTAATTTTCATCTTTCTTAGAGCTAGGGATTTGAACATTTCTTCATGTGCTTGTTGACCATCTGGATCAACTACTACTCATGGGCATATCATTCTAGTCTCTCTGAAATTTGCATCATTATATGTAATATGGATAGGGATAAGGAAATCTCACATAATTGTAGTAAAATACAAGTTGAGGTAAATATTTGAAAGATCTATAAGATATATAATTTTTTAAATCCAATTTATCATAATATCAATAATCCATGTATTAAAATCAAATGCTATTTAATGATTGTTTTATTATTTCTAACAACAAACAACCCTTTATTGTTTTAAGTTTTTCTGTCTTCAGTAATAGTAGCTTAGTTGTGTACAAACATTCTAAGAAATTGCTCCATCTCATCTATGATATATTTGAGCAAATGCAAAAAAAAATGCTACAGTGATGTGTAATGATAGTTAGGGTTTATTATTCCAAGCCTCTGTTAAATAAACCTTCTCTGTTTGACCTTCCCTTATATTTATTGCCTTAGATCTTTGTAAAAGCTGAATCTCTTCTCAGAAATCAAAGCATCTGCTTCTACATCCTCATAATTTTTTTAGCAATGTTTTAAACGAATATATGCTGCAAAGCCACTTAGTAAATTTCACCTCTGGATTCTCAACTCTCTATACTCACATCCCATCACCTAACATGTAGTGGTTTGCAGAGTGTACTTGAGTGGTTATGAGTGAACTTCACGTCCCCAACATTTAAAGAAGCAATTCAAAGCAGATAGTGAGCAATTCAGCCAGGGCCTATTTACCCTAGTCATTTATTTTAAAACCCTAACACTAAAACCAGACCATTTTAAATGGTAGATAAAAGGCAGTGAAATTGATGAATGCCTTTTGGCAAGTACAGTTGAGTTTCCATGGGGTTTTATACATTATTGACACTGTCAGTGATTTCGGTGATTGTGGCTACAGCTGGGATGTTATTATTACCATGTTGCAGTACTTCTGCTAGGAGGCTATTCCGTGGTCACAGCTGGAAGTGTTAGTGGCATTTGATGTTCATGACCTGCAGTAATTGTACCATTTTATAAGAGGTGTTCCTGAAATCTACAGTCAAGAATTAAGCTGTGCCCGACCAAGTGACTTAGCTAGTAGGCAAAAGAATGAACAAGAGTGGCCTCAGTCAGAATTCAATAGTTGCCACGAAAGATTGAGCAGGTCGTTGTGAGGGTAATGTTATTGTACAATGGCACCAATCTACACAAAAGTCGGAAGGTTGCTGTATTGGCACTGATACGGTCCCTTCAAGACTGTCCTTGTAATGGGAATTTTATGCCTTGAAGATAAAGTAAATCCTATTCCCATAAACATATTATATGATGAATTAATGCTTTTACATTCTCTAAATTTGTTTTTCTGGCTATAAAGTAATACATGTTCATTATGGATAATTTAAAGCATTTTGCAAATTGTACAGGATAAATTTAAACTCATATTGAATCATACTTCTTGGGATAATATGTTTTAATATTTCCATTCAATTATTTCTAAACATATGAAAACATAATTTTACAAAATAAAATTAACAATATATAGAACTTGATTCTTAAACAAACAGGAGCAAACGAAATTAATTTAAACTTTGGAGACAAATGAAATAAGTTAAAGATGTTAGAAAAGTACAGATTGGGCTATTGACAAATGCCACAAAATATGTATTTTCTGTGTGTACCAGATGATAAAACTTGTCAAAACAGGGACCACATTTAGATATATAAAACAGTGGCCAACTCTACAGAAAAAAGAAACTTCTCTACTGTTTATTGTCTCTCTGGTGACCCTTTTTGATAAGGAATTGTGCAATCAATCTACAGGGAGGCAATTCTAATGCACCAGCTGCTTCTTTTTCTTTCTTTCTTTTTTTTTATCATCTGCTTCTTGAGAGAAAGATGGACAGTCATTTCCTTTGCATCTTTACAGTCTCTGAAAACCCCGTGTCTGTGTGTGTGTGTGTGTGTGTGGTGGGGTAATATCAGTTACGAGTCTGTTCTGACTCAGTGGCAGCAAGTCAAATTGTATATTTTCTTCGCTGATATGTTCTCAGGCCTGAGAGATCAGCCTTTTTAGACATAGCTACTGTACATGAAGAAAATTTCTGTTAAAAAAAACAACTGCTTTTGGTTGGTAGGATAGAAGAAACGTATTATGTATTTGACATAAGTTAATTCATGTCCTCTCAAGTTTTGAAAAACAGCAAAAAGCCAAGGAAAAGTAAAGCAAGGACTATATGAAAAGAGAAATTAGCATGATGATTGGTACAAAAGTTTGTGATTTGAATGTGTGTGTGTGTACACAGTTGACTTGATTGGAGGGGGCTTTTTGTGTTGTGGTTTTTTTTTTATTTTAAATTTATGGAACAGTCAAGGTCATCACTCCAGTGCTGGGCTTCATGTTACTCCAGTACTGGGATTCATGTCTCCCTGTGCATACTATTACCACAATAAATTTAGCATAACTCAGACTAAACATATTACACTATAAACCAGCTATTGTTTGTTGTTATATGTGTTTGAGTCTCCTGCAACTCATAGGGACCCTATGTACAATAGCTCTGAAGCCTGCCTTGTGCTCAGCCAATCTCACTGTCTCTGACGCACCTACCACCCATGACCCGAGTTACTCTTCCTCTTCTGTGCTGTCCTTCTACCTTTCTGAGCTTGATGTCCTCCAAGGACTGGTCTCCTGGCTATGTATCCAAAGTATGTGAGATGGAGCTTCAAAATCTAAGCCTCCAAGGAGAAACTTGGTTTCACCCTCCCCGAGATATACCTGTTTTTTCCTTGCCTGTCCATGGCATGTTCAAGATTCTTCTCCAGGATTATAACTCAAAGGCGTAGATTCTTCCACTGTCATCCTTGGTCCTTGTCCAGCTCTCTGATGCATAACAAGTAATTTCGAAGACAGTTTCCTAAATCAGGAGTACCCTATTCTCTTGACTTACATCTTTGCTTCTCAGTGCTCTGGAGACATCCCTGACAGCAGACTTTCCCAGTGCAATTCTTCTTTTGATTTTCTGACTACTGGTGCCAAAAGTGTTGATTGTGGAGCTGAGCAAACTGAAATTGTTAACAATCTGAATCTCTTCTCCATCTATCATTGTGTTGCCAGTTGGCCTAGTGGTGAGAATCTTTGTCTTTCTGATATTGAAAAATAATCTATTCTGAAAGACTACAGTTCTTGGCTTTCTGCAGCAAGCACTTCAGGTCTTCTTCAGCTTTAGCATGCAAGGTTATGTCATTGCCATAACGTATGTTGTTGAGGAGTCTCCCTCTAATTCTGATGCCACATTCATCTCCCTAAAGCCCACACTCCCTAATTATATGTTCTGCATATAGATTGAAAATTTATGGAGACAGGATACATCCCTGATGCACTCTGTTCCTGATTTTGAAAAACTGACTTTGTTGTTTTGTATTACTATGACAATTCTCTCAGTAATTGGTTGAGTTTTTCTCTAATTTTCACTTACTATTTAAAATGTGTTGTCAAAATTTTTTAACTTTATTACCAAGACTTCAGACTTTTTAATACAACTATTATTTCTCACCTTGTCTATTAAAATTGACTCCTAGTTCTCTTTTCTTCCCCAATACTTCATCAAATATTCCTATACATTATTTCTTTAAAATTCCAAACATATAACTTAAGCTTTCCTTTACTGCTCAAAGTTCTCAAGAACTCTGCATTATTAATAATATTAATATCAAATATCTTAAGTTAGTATTTAATAATGTCATTAATTTAATGTACAATCTTTCTGGCATCGTATGCATCAGCCACATGGTGTAAAATTCATTCCTTAAACATACATTAAACATTCTTTCCTTTGTAACAAGAACAAATGCTATCCTAATTTCTTTTACCTCCATGCAATATTACTTTTGTTGCTATGTGCTGTCCAGTCGACTGTGACTCAGAGTGACCTTATACACAACAACTCTGAACCCTGCTCAATCCTGAGCCGATCTCATCATCTCTGACACACCTATCCTCATTGACCTAGTTATTGTGTAAATCCATCTCATCTGGGGTCTTCCTCTCTTGTGCTGTCCCTCAGTCTTTCTAAGCATGATGTTCTTCTCCAAAGACTTGTCGCTTTTGGCTACTTAACCAAAGTATGTGAGATAGAGTACCGAAATTCTTGCCTGCAAAGATCATTTTGGCTTCACTCTCCCATAGACAGACCTGTTAGTTCTCTGGCAGTTGGTGTTATATTCAAAATTCTTCTCCAACACCACAACTCAAGGGCATCAGTTCTTCTTCTGTCATCCATCCTCGGTTATTGTCAAGTAATCTGATGTATAGCAAGTAATTGCAAAGACCATGGCCTGGATCTGGTGCACCTAAGTCTCTAGACCAACATCCTTGCTCTTCAGCACTTGAAGAGGTCCATGACAGCAGATTTTCCTAATATAACTTATCTTTTGGTTTCTTGGCTACTAGTGCCAAGAGTATTGATTATGGAAGTGAACAAGCTTAAATTGTTAACAATCTCAATCTCTTCATCTATAATGATGCTGCATAATTTTCATCATTAAGAGAGTAATAGAAATTTTGTATTTTCCTTTGTGTGCTGCTGGACTTACCATCTTCAACATTAGACCAATATTCCCTTTAACCCAGAACTGTATCATTTACAAAATCATGTTGAGTGATTTCACAGACAGTATTTTCACATACAAATATTCAATAGATGTTAATGGGATGAATTTATATGTGCATGAATTTATATCCTTGAAAGACATGCATACTGAAGATAAATATGAGAATAAGTACATTTACCTGACACATGCATGCCCAGATGATTGTTGCCCTGTTCATTTTAGTTTTGACTAAAATGTGGAAACAACCAAAATGTTTATCTTGATGAATCCATAGACAAAATGTGACATATACACACACACAGAATACTACTCAAGTGTTATCTAAAAGAAGAATGAAGTGCTGATG
>NW_006399760.1:28436040-28437333 GCF_000299155.1 Elephantulus edwardii | reverse complement strand
ATGCAGATGATCTAGGACTGTAGGCTTCAGTAGATTCCATCACAACATAACACAAATAAAAGTGGGCCAATAGGCAACATTATGTTTTTGTTCTTAGGTATCATATTTATAGATGGAGGAAAGACTGAAACTGTCAACAATAATCAACACCCTTGGTAGCAGTTGTAAAATATCAGATGATGATACTACATTGGGCAATTCTGCTGTTAGAAATTTCTCCATATAACTGAAGAGAAATGATATCAGTCTGAAGACTAAGGTGTACCTGATTCAGGACATGATTTTTTCAATTACTACGCATTTGAAAGCTGGACAATAAATAAGGATGACAGAATAATTGATTTCTTTAAATTGTAGTGCTGAAGAAGAGTATTGAATAACCTCTGGACTGCCAAAGGAACAAATAGATATGTCTTGTAGAAAAGTGCAACCAAAATGTTCCTTACAGGCAAGAATAGCAAAAATTTGTCTCCTGTTCTTTTGGGCATACTGCAAGGGAAAATTATTCCTTGCAGTGGAACATCACTCTTGGAAAGGCAGACCCTTGAGATGAGTTGACACAGTGACTACAGCAATGGACTCAAGTGTGTCAGAGGCAATGAGGATGGCACAGGATAGGACATTCAGACCTGTTGTTCATAATGCTTCTGTAGTTGTACATGGCTCAACAATACCTATATGAAAGGGTTGTCTTTTTTCCTAGTTCTCAGTAGTAATGATCAAGGATCAGTGTGTTCTATTTTAGACTCAGATCCAGTCTGTCCTCTTCACATTTTTCATTTCACCACTTTCTTATTAATAATTGATGTACAGTAGTGTCAAGCTGACTGACGTGTTATTTCATCTAATGGATACAGATTGTTAAACAAAATAACTCATTGCCATTGAGTTGAAAGAGATTCAAAGTGACCTTCCAGTGGACTTCCAAGGCTGTATATCACATGAAAGGAGATTATGCATATTTCCCCTGCAGAGCTGCTGATGGATTAGAAATGCCAGAGAGAAACAACCTTTGGGTTAGGAGCACAACTCCTTACTGACTATGACATGGAACCTCCCCATAGACTGTTACAGACATTATTATTTTGTAGAGTTTATCTTCCCATATGATCTTTGCAATTACTTGCTATGTGTCAGAAAGCTGGACAATGACTAAGAATGAGAGAAGGAGAATGATGCCTTTGAGCTGTGGTGCTGGAGAAGAATATTGAATATACCATGGGCTACTAGGTTTGTCCTAGAGAGGGTGAAACCAGATTGGTCCTTGGAGGCATGGATTCTGAAGGTTCATCT
>NW_006399760.1:28426474-28435785 GCF_000299155.1 Elephantulus edwardii | reverse complement strand
AACATATCCTTTTTGGTTTTGGTTTTGTTTTCTACAGCATAACAGAGGAAGACTCACAAAAAAATGGATTGACATGGTGGCGATAACAATAGCTTAAGCCAGAGATGGTGAGGATGGCACAAGATAGGAAAAAAATTCAGATAGGTATGTTATTCCTCTAAGATCTCTTTGAGTCACAGTGGGCTCTATGGCACACAGCATCAATCTTTGAGTGTCTGAGTTTTGTCTCTCTCCTAACCCCTGCCCTCTGTCCTCTCTCTCTCTTCCTTCCTTTTTTCAATGCTATCTTCCTCTTAACTCCATTACTTGGTGTTCTCTGTATATATACATTCCCTCCTATTTTCATCTCTCCTCTTTCATTGAAGTCTCAACAAGCTATCTAAGGCATTGTTATTATTATTCTTTGTGTTTTAATTTTTACTTTACTTCATTATAAAAAGGCTAAAATAGGGAACAAACAAAGAATGTCCTTACAACTTCAGAAGTTGGTCTTTAGAGATTTTCTCTCATGGAGCTCACTCTAGCAATGAATGCATAGAAGCAGGTTTCTTTCTCCCTCTTCTCTCCCCATTTTAAAGCGTGGCCAACCTTAAATACACACAGAGATTAAGTTTAAAAACCCCAGTGTCTCTGTCCAATTAGTATTTCAGAGAAAGAGCTTTACCAGATGCCTCAAAGTCCCTTTATGATGATCTTAGGGTTATCTTAAAATCCAAAAGATTCTGATGTTGGACTTTCTCAGAGAGTAATGAAAAGTGTCTTTGTGCAGACTGGAATGTGTGCACAGAAAGGAGAGAGGGTTAACCACTTTGGGGCATAACAGAGGCTGAGATTACCTGAACTCTGCTTCTCTTGAGTGGCTACAGGGGCAGTTGTTCTCAAAAGAGCTCACAAAATAGATTACAGAATAAGAACATAGCTTTAAAAATTATTGCAAAGGTCCATCCAAGTCCCACAGTGAACTGTGTGTAAAAGCCACTTTTACCTGGACCTTTAAACCACAAGATGGGGCTAATCACTAAGTGAGAAAAAAATAATTATGTTAGATAACATGAATGCTTAAAACACATCATAAGTTATGATAACTATTCACAACTACTTATTTGATTGTTATTGATTTATGTTCTGAAATAGTAAGATTTTATTTTTTAAGTCTTCAGAATTTAGAGTAGATAAACAATACACCTTTACTCAGCCTAATAAAAAAAAGCATGCTATTTTGACATTGATTTTTTTCCAAATTTATTTCTTATATGTAACTTTAGGGAACACCAGTGGTATACTCTGTAGAGGCATATGTTGCTAATCTAAACACTGAGCTGCTCTGGTGATTCGAATCCACCAGGTCCTCTGAGGGAAAAAGATAGGTAGTCTTCTGGACTTACAGAGTGTGAAAACCCACCAAAGGTTCACATGAGTCAGAACCAGCTTATTGGCAATGAGAGAGGTGTACTATTCTTTAAAATTATTTCCCTAGCCCAATGGCTTTGACTTTTACCACATGGCTGAGTGAAAACATGCAAACAATGCACATTATTAATGAGGGATTTGGTCAGTATTGCCATCCCATCATGCTTCACTTGCACAGATTTTAAGTGAGACTGCCTTTGCCAATAGGAAAAAAAAGAATAATAAAGTTCAATGTATATGCATTTGGACCACATATTCCTGAGTTGGTGAAACTGGGAGCAAGGTAAGAACAGCAGAAATAGTAGAAATGAAAGAACAATATTAGACTGTGCTGGCCTTTGATTGCTGACCTTCAGAGCCAGAGCAAGAGCCGGAACTCAGGACCTTTGTCCAAGCTTGCTGAAGGACTGTGGAGAGATGACATAATTAGCAAGACTAAAAAGATTTGTAACTATGGTAGAACACCTCTGGGCTAAAGGTAAAAATTCCCACAACCATATCTGAGAAGCTGTCCTGAGTATAGAATTGTTTAATATTACAACCTGATGATATCAACAGTATCATCCAAGAAGAGTGCAAACATTCATTACAAAGACAGAAGAAGAAGAAAAGACCAAAATGGATGTCAGAAGAGACTCTGAAGATTGCACTGGAGCATAGAGAAGCCAAAGCACAAGGAAGAACTCAAGATACTAAAGAGCTGAACAGAACATTTCAAAAGGCAGTGCGGAATGACAAAGTAAAATATTACTATGAAATGTGCAAGGAGCTGGAGTCAGAAAACCAAAAGGGTTGAACTCGCTCAGCATTTCTTAAGCTCAAGGAACTGAAGAACAAATTCAAACCTCGAGTTGCTACAATCAAGGATGCTTTAGGCAGAGTATTAAATTATACAGGAGGTATCAAAAGAAAATGGAAAGAATATACTGAGTCATTGTATAGAAAGGAATTGACAGATACAGAAAAATTTAATGAAACAACATATGAGCAAGAGCCTATGGTGATGACGGAAGAAATTCAAGCTGCTTTGAAGAAAATAGCAAAAAATAAGGCTCCAGGAATAGATGGTATACCAATTGACACATTTCAGCTAACAGATGCTGCCCTGGACGTGCTCACCAAGTTGTGTCAAGAAATCTGGAGAACAACCACTTGGCCGACTGACTGGAAGAGATCTATATTTGTTCCCATTCCAAAGAAAGGTGACCCAACAAAGTGTGGAAACTATAGAACAATATCATTGATTTCACATGCAAGCAAGATTCTGCTGAAGATTATAAAAAAAATGACTGGAACAGCACATCGGCAGAGAACTGCCAAAAATGCAGGCTGGGTTTAGAAGGGGTCGTGGTACTAGGGATATTAGATGGATCTTGGCTGAAAGCAGGAAGTACCAGAGGAATATATATCTGTGCTTCATTGATTATGCAAAGGTGTTTGACTGTGTGGACCATAACAAACTGTGACTGACTGAGAAGAATGGGAATCCCAGAACACTTGATCGTGCTAATGAAAAAACTTATACTTGAAGTAAGAGGTAGTCGTCAGAACAGAACAAGGAAACACTGCATGGTTCAAAATTGGGAATGGCATACCCCAGGGAGGTGTCCTGTCTCCATACCTTTTCAACCTGTATGCAGAACAGATTATCTGGGAGGCTGGGCTCTATGAGAAGAAATGCGGCATCAGGATTGGTGGAAGATCTATCAACAATCTGTGTTATGCAGATGACACAACCCTGGTTGCTAAAACTGAGGAGGACCTGATGCACTTGCTTCAGAGGGTCAAGGACTGCAGCCACCAATATGAATTGAGACTTAATGTCAAGAAGATGCCCAAAGTACGTGAGACAAATCTTCTTCATCTTTGCCTCCAAGGAACACTCTGGCTGAACCTGCTCCAAGACATACCTGTTCTTTTGGTAGTCCTTGGGATATTCAGCACTCTTTTCCAAAACTACTCATCAAAGACATCAATTCTTCTACTGCCATATTTATTATTTGCCCAGCTCTCAGATAGCAAGTGTCTGGAAAGACCACGGCCTAAATCAGGCCATCAGAACTCCATATTAATCAATTAAGGATTTAAAGAGTTAATAAATCACAAGGAACATTTTAAGTTACAAAGGAACAAAAACAATAACACATAACAAATAAAAATATGTAATTATTTTGAAATGAAGAAGTTATATCATTGTTCAGAAAGTATATAAATGTAGAGACAGAAATTATTTTTATAGCATACTCTTTTCATAACTTTTTGTTCATTTTCATTCACATAATTTTGCCTTTAAAATAAAAATCTTTCAAGTACGTGGATATACCTAAAATCTTGAATGACAACCTGCCTGAAGAATCTTTAGACTGCGAAGGGGGTTAGATAGAGGCAATAAAATTTTGTGTGTTTGGTTTGGGGGAATCTTTGTAATATCCACTTCATATCTTTCTTCTCTAGCTTTTTTACCTTCCAAGTTTGTGTGTGTGTGTGTGTGTGTGTGAGATGATTCTTGTTTACTGGGATTTTTTGTTCATTTGTTTGCTTGTTTTTAAATTGTGGTAATAGTAACAGAGGGAACTCTTGGCAGCCTAGTCAATAGAAAATTGCATTTCCAAACCTAAGCCATCAGTTCAAATGCATCAGCTGCTTCAAAGAAGAGAGATAAATAATCTCCACCTGTGCATTTTATAAACTCTGAAAACCCACTGAAGAGTCAGTTCTGAGATGGTTTTAATTTGATGGAAAGGAGTTTGAATTTTTAATAGTGACAGTAACCATTAGCAATGAAAATAATAATATACTCAGCTGTTGTGGTTTGTAGAATTAAGTTTACCCGCACATGTACATGAACAATGATATAAAATATATGATATAATCATTCTCAGGATGTTCTGTAGAAGGATTAAGGTTAGGAGACAACATTATCTAATCTCATGATAGTTGTAATCAGATGTAAAGGGAGTTTCCCTAGGGTGTGGACAGTAATTTTTTATTTTTTTGTCTCTCTAGAAATAATGTACACACCTCATTGCCTTCAAATATGAAATTATTCTTAGCTGATCCTGCACTGGATATCCTTGGGTTTCCAAGACTATAAATTGCTCAGGAGGAGATTATACATCATCCTCCCTCACCTTTGGTGGATCTGAGAGCACCAAGAGTCATGGTCTTTGTATTAATAGCACAGCTTCTTATTAACTATGTCACCAGTGTGTCCTGACTAAAATTAACAGGGAGAAACATGAATTGAGTGAGGAAACCCTCAATCACGTTTCTCCCTGTTTATTAGAGCATCAGAATACCTTCCATGATGGTTGTACCATTTTGCATTTCCACTGGCAGTGAGTAAATAAGAGTTCCATTCTCTCCACAACCTTACCAGCATTTCTTGTTTGCTGCCCTGTTGAACTTTGCTAACGTGTTGGGATGAGATGAGATCTCATAAATTTTTTTTATTTGCATTTCTCTAATAGCTAAAGATTTTTAACATTTCCTCATGTGTTTGTTTGCCATCTGAATGTCTTCTTTGGTGCAGTGTCTATTCATACCCTGTGCCCACTTTGTGATGGGTTATTTACCATTTCTTTTTGAGGTGATGGACTATTCTATAAATTTTAGATGTAAGTCCCTTATCATATATGTCATTGCTCAATATTTTTCCCCAGTATATGGATTTCCCTTCTACCTGATGGAAAAGTTTTTTGATGTACATAGGGATTTGATTTGTAGAAAGTCTCATTTATCTATTTTACTCTCTCCTGCTTGTGGGTTTTACATTATGCTTGGAAATCTCTTCATGCTGTGGATTATGGCTTCTAGAGTTGTCCCAACATTTTTCTGTTGAAATTTTATAGTCTTTGGTTTTACTCTTAGGTCGCTGTTCCTCTTTGAGTTGGTTTTTGTATATGGCATAAGGTATGGTTCTTGCTTAAGTTTTTTGTGGAAAACAATATACTTCATAACATCAAAAATGCAAAGAACAAGAACCACAAGATTCTATGAATTGATGCAGAAAAGGCCTTTGACATAATACAATAGCCTTTCCTGATAGAAACACTCAATAAAATAGGAATAGTGGGGAATTCCATCAACATAATGAAAAACATATAAGCAAAACCAAGAGCCCACATTGTTCCCCCTAGAGAACAGACCTGAAGAGAGTGAGAAGGATTTGAAGTACTTGTTGCAGAAAATCAAGAAATGCAGCTTTCAGTATGGATTGTGTCTCAATACCAAGAAAACAAAGATTTTACCATTAGACCAATAGGCCGTGTCATGATGGATGGAGAGGAGATTGAAACAGTCAACACCTTCATCTTGCTTGGATCCACTATTAACATCCTTGGTATGAGCAGTAAGGAAATAAGGAGACACATTGCAATGGGAAAATCTGTAATTAGGGAACGTTCCAAATTCTTGGGGAGTTTGAGCAATTATTGATGCTAGTTTGAGGACTAAGATGTGTCTGATTCAGGCCATTGTCTTTCCTATTACTAGCTATGCATCCAAGACCTGGACAATGAATAAGGATGACAGAAAATGAATTGATGCCTCTGAGTTGTAGTGTTGGAGAAGAGCATTGAACATTCCACGGACAGCCAAGAAAATGCATAGAGATTTCTTGGAGAGGATGCAGCCAGAGTGTTCTTTAGAGGTAAGAATGATGAGGCTTTGCCTCACATACTTTGGACATATTGTTAGGAGGTGATATTCCTTGGAGAAGGACATGATGTTAGGAAGGGTGGACGGTTGACTATGTTCAAAAGTCTTCTCACTGAGCCTTTAGAATTTTTTTTTTACAGCATATTTTCCCATTTAATTTTTTCCATTCATTCATTGATGCACATTTTTCCATTCTGCCCCCCAATTCCATTTTCTCCTTGGAAAAAATTATTTCTTTTATTGTTATACAATCTCTCCCACCCCAAGTGGGAAAACTTTTGAACATAGTCAACCAATTCAGCAGACTGGCAGGATACAAGATCAACATATATAATTATTTGGATTTTTCTACAGTGATAAAGATAATATAGTAATGATGCTTAGAAAACAACACCACTTATAATAGCTAATCACAAGATTAAGTACTTGGGAACAAATCTAACTAAAGACACAAAAGTCCTATACAAAGAAAATTATAAAACATTGCTACAAGAAACAAAAAGAAACTTGGAGAAATGAAAGACTATCCCATGCTCATGGATAGGAAGACTTACTATCATAAAAATGGCAATTCTACCAAAGACAATCTACAAGTTCAATGCAATCTCAATACAGATACCATTTCCCTTCTTTAGTAAGATGGGAAAGGCAATCTCCAATTTTGTCTGGAATGAGAAGAAACCCAGAATAAGCAAAGCCCTATTGAAGAAAAGAAACAAGGTAGAAGGCACCACACTACCTGATCTCAAATCCTACTACACAATTGTGGTAGTCAAGACAGCATTGTACTGGTAAAGAAATATACACACAGAATTCAATGGAATAGAATTGAGAACCCAGAAATCAGTTCATCTACCTATGGTCAACTGAATTTTGACAAGGAGACGAAATCACTTAAGTGATTAAATGATATCCTCTTTAACATAAATCAATTCTCGTTATTGGTAAGTTCAGGACAACGTGCTTGACCATCTCCTTCAGAAATTCAGGTTGGATGGTTTTTTGGATTTTTTTTTCATTCAAAGACACTAAGAAGATAAATCTAGTAGATTCCAGAAACAGACACTATTAAAAAATAGGTCTTTAAAAGAAAAAAATCCTCTAATATAGTTTTCCTAAAGGTAAGAATTTAACATTATATTAGTCACATTTTTAAAAATTTTCCTGTGCTTTTTAATTTTTTCATAATAAGGGTATATTTTCTTCATAATTGGAAAAGTTAAGCTACAATAAAGAAAAAATCTAAATTTATTATAAAATTAGAAATTAGGGAGTAAGCATGTAAAATGTTTATATGTTGTTATTGTTGTCATTAGGTGCTTATAGATTAATTATTAATGAAGTCTTGCAATTTTCAGAGGGGATAAATTACTCTAATAGCAAAATGTTACTGATTTTCCCCATGACATTAGCATCCCATTGTACTTCTTCCATAGCCCTGGCAGTATTTGTTCTCTAAACTTTGGTTTTTCCTCAGTACTTTCTGTGACAAGAAGTCTGAGAAGATCATGTTAGAAATGCTTGCATCATTGGTAAAAATTTTTCATAAGAAAAATGTACTAGATTTTCAAATACCCAATTGCTTCCAACTTAAGTTTCATTTAGTTCTACAGTTTATGAAGCAATTTTTTAAACAGGTTGTTTGAATGGATAGTGAATTCAGGAAATGACTGAATGAACAAATATATTCATTAAATATCAAATAACATTAGGTAATTTTTATAACACAAGCTGTATAATTGAAATATCACTTAGATTTGGATGAATGTAAAAAGTAAATTCTCTAATAACACTTTATTGCTAGATATCTATAGAAAATAGCATGTGATACAAGAGAATGGGTTTCTTAGATACAATATAAGTATTTGATAAAATATTTTTTTAAAAATACTGATTTTCTAAAAAAACCCCTGATTTTCTTACAATCATTAATATACATTGTATTTTTATAATTAATTACTATTGTCCTATTTTTATTAATCTCCTTCTCTTCAAGTCCTCATGGAATCTTTCTTTTCCCTTTATGGCCCCTTTTGCCCACTAACTTCTGCTATCCTACTGATTTTCCTCCTTCCTTGTCTCTCTTCATCCTTTTCTTTTCCCCTTCTGAACATTTTTACATATCTTGCTCAGTATTCCACAATTTTCACAATAGTGATCTTATGCAGTATTTGTTCTTGTGTGACTGAGTTATTTCACAAAGCACAATACTCTCTAGTCTCTCCATGTTACATAGTATTTTACAAAATCATTTATTCCTTAGTGCTGACTAGTGTTACACTATGTGAATGCACCACAATTTTTCAGTTACTTCATTTGGTGATAGGCATTTGAGCTGTTTTCATTTTCTTACTATTATAAATAACACTGGCTATGAGCATAAGTATACATATGTCTATTTGTGCCTCAGTTTGATTTCCTTGAGATGCATTCCTAGTAGGGAATAACTAGGTCATATAGTATTTCTATGTTCAGCTTTCTGAGGTAATGCCAAACTGTCTTTCATAGTGATTGCATCATTTTAAAATCCCACCAGCAATGCATAAAAGTTCCAATTTCTCTGCATCCTATGCAACAATTAATGTTTGCTGTGTTGTCAAATTTTGTTGCTACTGTGAGATGATTACTGTCTGATTTGCATCTCTCTGTTCGCTAATGATTTTGAGCATTCATTCATGTGTTTGCTAGCCATCTGAATGTCCTCTTTTGTGAAGAGTCTTTTGTCCATTTTGTGTTTGTGTTATCAGTTTTGGTTGGTTTTTTTGTTGTTGTTTTGTTTTGGTTTTGTATTAGACTTTAGTTCTAAGATCCTTATCTGAAATGCTATTGTCAAATGTGATTTTCCAGTCTGTTAGCTTTCTCACTCTCTTGGAAAATATTTTTTATATACACAGGTATTTGATTTTAAGATCTCATTCATTGATTTTACCCTCTCCTGGTTGCACATTTTTTAGCTATGATTGTACTCCTATTTATATTATAGGCTACGGCTTCTAAATTTGTTCCTATTTTGTGTCTTAAAATCTTATAGTTTTGCTGGATAAATTAAGTATACTGCATTGAAACAGATGAAGAAGAGAAGAATTTAAAAGCAATATATGATAGGGTATTATGGTGATCACAAGAAGCCGGAATTAAGGTTGCATAGTGGAGTGTACTCAGGGAGAGAGCGGGGAGTTGAGGGGGAATTGTATACCAATGAAAGAATTTTTCTTTTACTTTTCAAAGAGAGGAGTGAACTC
>NW_006399760.1:28424046-28424559 GCF_000299155.1 Elephantulus edwardii | reverse complement strand
ATGGTATGCATAGGAATCAGATCGACTACATCTGTGGAAGGAACCGCTGGAGAAACTCAATATCAGCTGTGAAAACTAGGCCGGGGGCTGATTGTAGAACAGACCACAAAATACTCATATGCAAGTTCAAGCTGAAGCTGAGGAAAATTAAACCAAATACACAGGAGCCAAAATATGACTTTGATTTCATCCCACCAGAATTTCAGAATCATTTCAGGAACAGGTTTAAGGCCTTGAACAATAATGAGAGAAGACCAGATGAGTTGTGGGAGGATGTCAAAGGTATCATCCAGGAAAAGTGCAAACGGTCATTACAGAGACAGGAGAGGAAGAAAAGACCAAAATGGATGTCAGAAGAGACTCTGAAGATTGCATTGGAGTGTAGAGAAGCCAAAGCACAAGGAAGAAGTCAAGATGTTAAAGAGCTGAACAGAAGATTCCAAAAGGCTGCTCAGAATGACAAAGCAAAATACTACAATGAAATGTGCGAGGAGCTAGAGTCGGGAAATCAAA
>NW_006399760.1:28420688-28421197 GCF_000299155.1 Elephantulus edwardii | reverse complement strand
TGCCAAAACAACAAACATATATTCCTTGGAGATGGTGCAGCTTGAGTACTCCCTGGAAAAGATGATGAAGCTTCATTTCACATACTTTGGACATGTTGCTGGGAGAGGGTATTCTTTGGAGAGGGGTGTTATGTTTGAGAAGGGAAAGAATGTTATGGCATTTATCTTTCAATATAATTTCTCTAGCCCTTATTTAACGTTGCTGTGCAGATGGATGGGGTTATGCGAATGGAGCATGTTGACCTATCCAGAAGGAAATTAGCTATCTACCATTTTACAAGGAGATGGGCCAGTATCAACAATCTACAAGACAATTGGCTAGTCTTACCAAAAAATTGACAAGCTCTAGCTACAGAGATGGAAATTCTTTCCATACCAGAGAAGACGGAATTCTTCATCCAGCCAGAGGAAAGAGACCTCCACAACCTGGTGAAATGTAGGACGGCAGCAGCAGCAGCAGCAATGGCTTAAGTGGAGAATTGAAGTGAGATGAGACATTTGGGCAAGGG
>NW_006399760.1:28417262-28419018 GCF_000299155.1 Elephantulus edwardii | reverse complement strand
CTTTGAATTTTGGTATCGGAGAATAATACTGACTATACCATAATCTGCCAAAAGAACAAACAAATCTACCTTGGGAAAAGTATTACCAAGGTACTTCTTAGAGGTAAGGATGATAAGACTTGGTCTAATATATTTTGAACATTTTGTCAGGAGGGGTCAGTCCTTGGAAAAAGACATACTAAAGAAAGACCCTCAGTGAGATGAAATGACACAGTTATTGTCATGTATGTGGAATATAGTGAGAATGGGGCAGTATAAGGCAAATAACAGGTTTGTTGTTCATAAGGTCACTATGAGCCTTAGTCTACTTCATCATACTTAAAAACAGCTGCAACAACAAAAGGCACATTATTTTAAAATTATTCCCAAATGGGTAGGGAGCTTGGTTATCATCTCAACTATCTTCAGGCATCCTTTGTTTTATTTTGTACTATACTTTGCAATATTACGATATTTTACTGATTGAGAGTTTGTGACAACTTTGAATTCAGCAAGTCCACCTACATGATATTTTCTGCAAAAGAATGTATTCACTTTGTGTCTCTGTCTCACATTAGGTAACCTTTGCAATTATTCAAATTCTTTTATAATGTTATTGCACACTTTATCGGCTATAGTATAATGTAAACATAACTTTTCTAGGTTTTTTGATAAGCAAGTACATGCAGCTTGCTTTATTACAGTAGTTTGGAATTGAACTCACAATGTCACACCAGAGTACCTGTATAAAATTCACATAAAATGCAAGTTAAATATCCAGGCAATGTAAAGCTCCCTTTCATTTTTTTCTGTCTATTCTTCCTCTAATTTCCTTTACCTTTGTTTCTTTTCAGTTTATTGCATCCTGCTGTCAAAGTAATTATCTCTCTAAAAGATAAATTTGCTCAGATTCACAGTTACTGAAAATTATTTGAAAGAATATGCCATAGAAAAAGAATAGGCTCTAGAGGGCAGAATCAAGAACCCTGGCAGCAAAATTTGGCACTAATTTTAATTGCCAAACAATGTAATACTCTGTCTTATGAAGTTATGGACCACTGATTTATGTTCTTTGTAGATAAAAATATTTCAGACTGAAGGTCTTGTCAGCAATACTGTGGAAGGGACTCCTCCATAGGAAGAGAATTGGAATAGATAATTTTGAGATTCCATAATTGTTCTAAAGCATATGAATGAAATTCCACAGAATCAGAATTAAAAATGTGAAGAATTAAGAAATAAACGTAAACCCAGAAAGCATATAACCTGAAAAAACCACAGTAACTGACAATTGTGAACATATTCCATTTAAACGTATCACCAGAACAAAAAATAAAAAGAATTTAGCAAAAACAGAAACTAATCCCCCCCAAACCTTACATTGTTAAACTAATCCCTGTTAACATTTCCTCTTCTATTATTAAAATCACGTAAAATGCTATAATTATCATGTTGAATGATCACCTAGTTGTTGTTTTTTTTAGCTACAATTGGTATTTCTATGGTTTTGGAAAGACTGTTATTATGTACTGTATTTTTTTACCATTTCAGAATAAGGGAAATTAATTTTCTACTGAAAGCAAGTATTTTTTCATTTGTTCTTTGAATAGTTATTTGTTGCAGAACAATATTACAAAATGTGCATTCTCTTTCTGTTTTACATACCTTTTAAATTATGATGAAGTATAAATATATGGGGATAATTTAGTCAGGATTTAATTTTAACATAACTACTGAAAGTAAGTTTTAATAAAAATGTTGTTGTTGTTGTTATGTG
>NW_006399760.1:28415202-28416097 GCF_000299155.1 Elephantulus edwardii | reverse complement strand
GCATATAAGTGGATGAGATAGGACTGGATCTTTTAAAATAGCACAGAGATCAATTCTATTGAGAACAAAGTCCTCCATCTTGTCAATATTGGCTCACCACCAATCCAGCCCCCACAGTCCCATCTTCTGTCAATTTTCCAGTTCAGCTATGGCTGCTGCTGGCATTCTGAAGAATGTCCTACATTTTCCTGCTTCCTTTTCACTTTTTCTCTTTCCTCTTCTCTAGAAGGGGAGGATTCCGTCTCTGCAGCTATAGCTGTTCAATTTATTAGTGAGAATAGTCAATCGTCTTGTAGATTGTTGAGACTAGCCAATCTTTTTTGTGAAACTGCCAGTTCCTTTGTGGATAAGCCAATGTGCCCTGTTTGCATTTTCCTGTCCACCCACATGGTCAGTCCTCCACATTAAAATAATACTAAAAAAGCTATATTGAGAGACAAATGCCATTAGAATCTAAAAAAAAATCCCACATTTTCGTAGAATACCAAAACCTCAACATATTTTAGACAAGAAATGTGCAAAAAAATGTTTTACCATCTTTAGTGACAAGGCTATTAATTTTTTTTTCTTCTTCAAGCTGGAAATATAAATATTTTTAAAACAATTATTTTATTTGAAGAATTGATGCTCTGGGTTTGTGGTCTTGAGAAATGTACCATGGACTTTTGAAAAAAAAAATAAATTGTGTTAAAGGAAAACAAAATGGGTCCTCTTTAGAGGAACGTATGGAGAGCAATGGTGTCTCTCTGGAGACTAAGGTGCATCTGATACAGGCCATGGTCTTCGCAATCACTTGTTATGCATCTGAGAGTTGGACAATGACCAAGGAGGATAGAAGGAGAATTGATGCCTTTGAGCTGTGGTGCTGGAGAAGAGTATTGAGAATACCATGGAC
>NW_006399760.1:28406677-28414532 GCF_000299155.1 Elephantulus edwardii | reverse complement strand
GAACAGCAAATCTGAACCCTTTCCTATCTTGTGCCATCCTCACAACTTCCTGACATACTAGAACCCATTGCTGAAGTCACTGTGTCAATCTACTTGATTGAAGGTCTTCCGCTCTTTTGCCATCCCTTCATCTTTCCAAACATACATCCCTCTCTAAGGAATAATTTGTCCTGGAAAAATGTCCATGGTATGTGAAATGGAGCTTCATCATCTTTGACTCCAAAGAACACTCTGACTGCACCTTCTCCAAGACTTATCTGTTTGTTCTTTTGGCAGTCCTTGGGATAGTCAGTACTTTTCTAACACTACAGTTCAAAGGCATCAAATTTTCTTCTGTCCTTTATTCATTGTCCAGCTCTTCAGCAGTTTAACAATTTAAAGACCTTGGCCTGAATAAGGTACATCTTAGTTCTCAAATAACATCATTACTCCTCAATAATTTGGATAGGTCTCTGACTGCAGACTTTCCTGTTCAATAAGTTTTCTGATCTCCTACTGCCGATACTTGTGGATCCAAGTAAGATGAACTCTTTACGGTTTCAGTCTTTTCTCTATCTTGATGTTGCCTATTGATCCAATGGTGAGAATCCTTGTTTTCTTTACATTGAGTTACAATCCATATTGAAGGCTGCAGTATTTGATCGTCTGCAGCAAGCACTTGAAAGCTCCCTCGCTTTCAGCAAGCAAAGTTGTGTAATCTGTGTAGGAAAGTACAATGTCAATAAAATAGAGGAACATCCTGAAGGAGTTCGATCAGCTCAATGATTACAACAATGAGCTTGAGCAAGATGAAGATTATCAAGACTTCATATGAAGATTATTAAAGTTTTGATCTGTTTGCACAGATTTGCTATAATAAGCTCAATGGCATCTAGAAGCAACAACATTCCATTTGAAAACACTTAGGGAATGAGGGGGTGCAGAAAAAGTTTCATTGGTTTTTAACCAGGGTTAAACAATAATTGGAGAATAAAAGAGGAAGAACTCTTTTGGCATTTTTCAAGTTGAAAGAATTGATAAACAAATGAAGACTCAAGTTGCAATACTGGGAAGAGCTATCGGCAAAATTTTAATTAATAAAGGAAGCATTAAAAGAAGATTAAAGGGATACACAAAGTCACTATACAAAAAAAGAATTGGTCGACATTGAAAAATTTCATGAAGTACAATATGAATAAGAATGAATAATAATGAAAAAAGAAGTTCAAGCCTCACTGAAGGCACTGACTAAAGTTTATCAGTTTATTCCAGAGAATTTGGAGAACAGCTATTTGGTCGACTTACAAGAAGTGATCCATATTTGTTCCCATTCTAAATCCAAGAAAGATTCGTTACCCAAGAAAAGTGAGTCAATAGAATGTGGAAATTACCAAAAAATATCATTATTATTTTATGTAAAAAGTATTGCTGAAGATCATCCAAAAATTGCTAGACTAGTACATTGACAGAGAACTGTTAAAAGGTCAAGCTTCGCTTAGAAGAGGCTGAGGCACTAGGGATATATCTTTGCTAATATCAGATGGATCTTAGCAGAAAGTAGAAAATACCAGAAGACCATCCATTTATGCTTTATTGACTATGCAAAGATATTTTATGTGTGAATCACATAAGACAATAATAATCCTCCCTACTGGTCCTAAAGGCAATATTGTGATAGAAGGAGAAAATATTGAAATTGTCAGTGATTTAATCTTTCTTGAATCCACAATCATCCTTAGTACCAGCAGTCAGGATATCTAAAGACTTTACATTGGGAAAATTTGGGGTCACTCCAAAGTACAGAAGAGCAATGATGTTGGTTTAAAGACTAAGGTGCACCTGATTCAGGCCATGGTCTTTTCCCTTACCTGCTATGCACCTCAGAGTTGGACAATGAATAAAGATGACAAAAGAAGAATTGATGCTTTTGAGTTGTGGTGTTGGAGAAGAGTACTGGATATCCCATGAATCTGCAAAAGAACAAACATATATGTCTTACAGAAAGTTCTGCCACAATGCTCCTTAGAGATAAGAATGATGAAGTTTCATCTGACATACTTTGGGCATGTTGTTAGGAGGGCCTATTCCCTGGAAAGAAACATCATGCTTGCAAAGAGATAAGTGAAAGAGGAAGAATCTCAATGAGATCGATTGATATAGAGAGTGCCGCAATGGGATCAAATATGTCATAATGGATGAGGATGGCATAGGATAGAATGGGTTTTAATCTGTTCTTCATAGTATCATTATAAGTTTTACTCAACTCAAAGGCACTCAACATCATGATCACCACCACAAACCTTTATATTGATCTTGATCCTGTAAGTTAGCGGCCCAGCATTTATTCTATCACACCACCAGATCTCTTTTCTATGATAATGTAACAGAAGACAATTAGAACTGTTTGGATGTAATTAATAAAGTTAAAGGGATATAACATATCTCCTTAAAATGAATTGGTCTACAAGGCCTAATAAGTTCTGATCTCATAGGTATTTTTTGTACTTGATTTATATTACTTTATTTCTAAATGTCCTCTCTTTCCTTGAATCTATCCTCAAATGTTATATTATCAGAGAATTTACCTACAGCTTTCCACTGTTTCTTTGCCCTGAATTCCTTCTTTTCATGTAAAGTTTAATGTCCAATATTATACTATATGTTTGTCCATTCATTTTTTCTGTCTTCTCTTCTAAAACATAAACAAACAAAAACATCCATTTTGAAATGGATGTTGAAAAAAATTTGCATACCAGCTCAGTTGACACTATTACTTCTATAGATGATGATTATGCACCATTGCTGAAAAAAAAGTCTTAGGTGTAATAATTTAATTTTATATTCATTTATAATTTATTATCCATACCTTATTCATTATGCTACACTCTTCTGATTAGATAATTATATTTTAATCAGAAAATGTAAGGAAAAATTACCAAGCCTACATGTAGTTTCTTCCCTCAATTAGGGTATCATCATATTTGGAAATAATTTTAAAAAGAATGAAAGAAAGAATGTACTTTTAAAGAAAAAACTAAGACTATGTAATAATCTAAGCCATGGTCTTTGCAATTACATGCTATGTATCAGAGATCTGGACAGTGACTAAGGATGACAAAAGAATTATTGATGCCTTTGAGTTGTGGAGCTGGAGAAGAGTCTTGAACATACCATGGACCACCAGGAAAACAAATAGATCTGTCTTGGAGAGAGTAAAACCAAGTTTCTCAATGGAGGCAAGGATTTTGAAACTATGTCTTACTTACTTTGGGCATGTGGCCAGGAGGGACTGATTCTTGGAGAAGGATATGATGCTTGGAAGGGTATAGGGATAGAACATGAAGAGAAGACCCCGGATGAGACAGAGTGATACAGTATTAAGACCATGGGGGTAGATGTGTCAGAGTCAGTGAAACTAGCTCAGAACAGGGCAGGTTTCAGAGCTGTGGTACATAGGGTCACTATGAGTCACAGGCTACTTGATGGTACACGCAACAACAACAATGTAATCATGATATTGTTTTGCTACATGATGGTATAACAGTATAACTACATATTGGGCATTAACATGCTTATTCATTTCTAAATTATTTTTAAAAACTACTGAAATATTAATTGTATAAAGTTATACAGTTGAGTTAGAAATTATCACAGTCCTCAAAAGTATTTAGTAAGAGGTAGGATGTTGATATTAGCTGAAGTTGAATTGATATCTTAATAACATTGACTTTTCCAATCCATGAATACGATATGTCCATATTTTTTATCTTTATAATTTCCTTATTTTTTTATTTTGTGGTATATGAATATTTCACATATTTTATTAGATTTTTCTAAAGTCATTCATAAAATTGGCATTCATTGTGTGAATTAAGAGCACCATCTCATGCCCCAGATCTGTCTGGAGCTCCAACATTATGGAGGAATAGAGTGATAGTGAGTGGACTGAAGTGGTCATAGGTCTGAGCCATCATATCTGGATTAGTTGAGGGGAGTGGGTAGAGAGGTTCTGGTGGGGTATGGCGAGGCACAGAAACAGAAGGGGATGCTGTTGTAGTGGGGAGGTGGAACAGAAACACGATGCATACACTGAAGAGGGAGGTGAGCTCAACACTGACTCTATTAACTGTATAGTCAGGAAGAGTCTTTTAGGTCAAATGCTTATCTCTCAGACCTGGCTATAAAGTCGAGCATACAAGGTAAGACAGACTAGGGAGAATCACTGGCCATCCAATTCTGAAATATCAGGCCTTTAGTACAATGGCACAATACACAAAACAACCTGGGTTGTCAGAGGCAGGTAATTGTAGCTATTTCAGAAAACCATTTACTAGGCTGAAGTCGTTGGATGGCATAAATGATTTGTGCCACTCATGAACTAAAGGGTTAGTAATTAAAATGCACCTAGTGGCATTGAAGATACACTTTTATGAAAATCAAAGCTAATGAAACTCTGTGAAGCTTTTCTATACTATAAAATGAATTTGTATCATACAGTATCTCTTTGCTTCTTTTCTGTGTTTAATAAAATATTTTTCTAATTTTATAAGGATAGCTTATAGTGCATATTTTAAATATATCTTCTTTTAGGAACTTATACAATAGATTTTAAATATCCCTTCTTCTAATGATTTCTGGTAGTGTGGTGAAAAGAATATTTTGTTGTAATATAAAAAGTCAGTAGTTCAAATCCACTGATCTTTCTGAGAGAGAAAATGCCTAATTGCCTTCCATTAGGATTCACAGTCTTGAAAATCAAAGGTTACCATGAGTCAAAATTTACTCCAAGGTGATGATTTCAGGTTTTGGTACTTGTTGTGCTACCCACCCAAAAGTGGGGAGTTTTAATCTATCAGCTGCTCCAAAAGAGAAAGATGGTTAAACTCGTCTCATGATGTACATACAGCCTCTGAAAAGCTAGAGAAGGATTAACTATGAATTGGTTCTAACCCCATTGCAATTAGTTTGTTAAATAAACATTTAAAGATGTAAATCTTTCTCTAAATACTGATTTAGCTATATCTCAAAAATTTTAATAAAATAAAACACTCGAACTCATTGTGAATCCAGAGATTCTAAAATTTTACATTATTCCACACTCAGCATTTGACAACTTATTGAAAAGTTTGACTAAATTACTTTTACCTATTTGGAAAAAGTGCTTATGATTCTCACTCTTTCGCTGTTGATATCACATGTCTTCTTAGATGTACCTCTTTCCCTATATTCTCTTCTCAGTTGTCTTCAACACTAGCTCTTTGCTGAAATAAAAAAAAATTGTGATATTTGAAGAATACCTGGTTTGGATTGTTTTTAATTTTATATCTATATTATTCAGCTTTCTAATCTTAGTAGAAAATTAAAACTAATTTCCTATTGCAAAGATTGCATATATTTACATTAATCAAATTTTATACTATTCCTTTTCTTCATTGCTCTTGGAATTTTATTTTTTCTTATTTCCATTTTCTTCATCTTAAGAATAACTTAGTTTTTTGTTTTGTTTTTTTTTTTTTTTCATTTTCTCCACAGCAGAAAGACTGGCACTCTTCTCTAGAGATTCAGTACCTTTGAAAACCCAATGGAGAGTGAATTATGAGTTAATTTTGAATGGATGGTACCTAACAACAATAATAATTTCATACTGACAATTCAAAGCAGGTATCTGCATGCTGCTGGTCAACAGAGATGTAAGAGTGGTAATAAGCACTGAGCATGTAGATTACTTCTGGAAGAATTGTCAATATTGTGAAAATGACAATCCTACCAAAAATATTTTACATATTCAATGCAATGACAATAGAGATACAAAATTCATTACCCAAGGAGATAAAAAGGGAAATTATGAAATTTATTTGCAGAAAAAGAGACCCCGAATAAGCAAAACAATTCTGAGAAACAAAAATGAAGTTGGAGACATAGGACTTCTTGACCTAAAAACCTACAACACAGCAGTAGTAACCAAACCAGCATGGCACTGGTATGATGACAGGCACATAGACTAATGGAACAGAATTGAGAACTCAGAAATAGACCCAGCTATCTATGGTCAATTGATATTCAATAAGGAAACCAAAGCTATCAAACAGGGAAATGATAACCTCTTCAATAAATGGTGCTGGACTTCCTCCTGCAGAAAGCTTAAACTGGACCCACATCTCACATCATACACAAAAATCAACTCAAGGTGGATCAGAGACCTGGGAGTAAAGCCCAAAACCATAACATTCATAAGAGACAATCTGGAATCAAGCTTAGAAACTCTAGTCCAAGGTATAAAGACGCTGACAAATACAACCAGAAATGCACAATCTAAAGAGGATAAAATTGATATATGGGACCTTCTAAACATTAAATCCATGTGTACATCAAACTTTTTTCCCAATAGGGTGAAAAGGAGACCTACAGACAGGAAACAAACATTTGGTAATACCATCTCCGACAATAGTCTAATAATAAAAGTTTATAGAATACTCCTGGGCCTCCACAAGAAAAAGACTGATAACCTAATTACAAACTGGGCAAAAGACATGGAAAGAGTTTTCACAGGGGAAGATACTAGAATGGCAAACAGACACATGAAGAAATGCTCCAAATCACTGGCAATAAGAGAGATGCAAATTAAAACCACAGTGAGGTACCATCTCCTTCAATAACAGCGGCAAAGTTTAACAGGGCAGCAAGTAATAAATATTGGAGAGGATGTGGCGAGAAAGGAACTCTTCTACATTATTGGTGGGATTGTAAATCATACATATGTAAATCATACATATTCTGGAAGGCAGTTTGCCGCTTTCTCAAAAAGCGAGAGCCAACATTGTTTTCAATGGAGAGAGAGTAAAGGCAACCCCGTTGAGGACAGGAACTTGGCGAGGATGCCCACTATCACCTCTCCGTTTCAATACTGTATTGGAAGTCTTAGCGATAATGATAAGGCAAGAGAAGGAAATAAGAGGTATCCAAATTGTCAAAGAGAGGTAAAATTATCTCTCTATGCAGATAATTTGGTAGTTAACTTGGAAAACCCTAAAGACTCAGCAAAAAACTATTGGATACAGTGGCAAGATACAAGATCAACATACAAAAAAATCAATTGGATATCTCTATAGTGACAAATAGAATACAGAACTGGAGCTGAAAAAAAAAACAATTATCTTTCACAATAGCTAATAACAAGATTAAATACTTAAGAGGAAACCTAACCAGAAACACAAAGAATCTGTTCAAAGAAAATTACAAAACATTATTAGGAAGGATACCCCTTGTACAGGGATAGGAAAACTCATATTGTGAAAATGACAATACTAAAAAGGAAATTTTCACATTCAATTCAATCCCAATACAAATACCAATTCCATTCTTTAAGGAGATGGAAAAGGCAATCTCCAAATTCATTTGGAATGGAAAGAGGCCCAGAATAAGCCAAGCACTCCTTAAAAAGAGAAACAACGTAGGAGGGATCTCACTCCCTGATTTAAAATCCTACTTCACTGCTGTGGTGGTCAAGACAGTGTGGTATGGTACACTGACAAACACATAGATCAATGGAATAGAATTGAGAATCTAGAAATCATTCCATCTACTTATGGTCAACTGATTTTTGACAAGGAGATCAGTTAAGTGGGGAAACAACAGGCTTTTTAACAAATGGTGCTGGCAAAAATGGAAAACTATCTGCAGAAAACTCAAGCAAGATGCACACCTCACTCCATACATAAAAAACAACTCAAAGTAGATAAAGGATCTAGGACTAAAAGCAAGGAATAGCTTCATTAAAGAAAAGCTTGGAAGAACTCTAGAAGTCCTAACAACCCACAACATAAACAGTCTTCCAAGCATCCTGGAAAATCTACAACCAGGAGAAGATAAAATAGAT
>NW_006399760.1:28404435-28405437 GCF_000299155.1 Elephantulus edwardii | reverse complement strand
GAAACAGCCCAGATGTCCAACCACAAGTGAATGAATTGAGAAATTATGGTACATTTACACAATGGAATACTATGACAGGAGCAATGTTTTTGTATATTATTACCTAACTTGGGAGGGACTGAAGAGCATTATGCTAAGTGAACTAACTCAGTCCCACTAAAATAAATATTGTAAAAACTATTATTGTTGAATGAGTATAAGGATCCAAGAGAGCTGGGAGAGGGTGGAAGCAGAGGTATGAGAATGTACAAGGGGAGGGGTTACTAATTATTGGGTTATACAATTTGATGGGGGAAGGGTGAGGGAAATTGAAAGAATTTGTTCTTAAAGACAATGTATTCAAATTTTGTAAATGACTAGTAGAAAATTTAAAAAAAAAGAACAAAGGGAGGGGATAAGCAAGTGGTGGCAGGTGAAGTCAAGAGGCCAGAGCTGCAGTGGGCAACACCTGCATTAATACGTGAAACAGTACTGGCAGCAGCCTCGAGACAGAGTGATGCAGCAGGACAGTCTAGCATTACAAAGTGGCTGAAGGCCTGAGACAACATATCTAGGATTGGGGGTAGGTACTAAGGGAAGTGCTGACCAGGCAACACAGGCATCAGGAGGGGAGGGGTGAAATTGGGAAGGGAGAGGAGGAAGTGGAAGTAGCTGTTAGAGGAAGTGGAGGCCAGCAGAGTAGGGCAGGGGCAGAACCAAATCATGGGCAACAAGGTGGAGTGAGGGAACCAGCACTTAATTGGTTATTTTTGCAATGCGGAATGTATCTACCAGATAGTGTGCTAAATTGAACATCTAAATTAAGGCAGACTAAGGAGTAGGATTGGCCACCCACTTTCAAACCAACACACCTTTGAAAACCCTATGCACAATAGAGCACACTTAAATTAGACTAGAAGACATGGCACCCAAGGCTGAACCCTCCAGTTGGCAAACACAAAGGAGGAAGAACAGTTCCAGACACTAGTTAATGGAACATGGAATGTAAAAAGCATGAATGTA
>NW_006399760.1:28401289-28402706 GCF_000299155.1 Elephantulus edwardii | reverse complement strand
CCTGGCAGTTATTTGTTCTTCAGGAGAATCTTGCTTGCATGTGATATCAATGATATTGTTCAATAATTTCCACACTCTGTTGAGTCACTTTTCTTTGGAATAGGGACAAATATAGATCTCTTCCAGTCAGTTGGCCAAGTGGTTGTTCTCAGATTTCTTGGCACAGCTTGATGAAACTAAAGAAAAGTTAAATCAAATTCATGAAAACCAAAATATGATCTTGAGTCTATCCCTCCTGAATTTCAGAATCACCTCAGGAACAGGTTTGAGGGCTTGAACACCAATGAGAGAAAATCAGATGAGTTGTGGGAGGATATAAAAAGTATCATCCAGAAAGAGTGCAAAAAGTCATTACAAAGACAGAGGAGGAAGAAAAGACCAAAATGGATGTCAGAGGAGACTGTGAATATTGCACTAGAAAGCCATGAAGTGAAAGCAGAGAGAAGAATTCAAGATAGTAAAGAGCTGAACAGAAGATTTCAAAAGGCAGCAAGGGTAGACAAAGTAAAATGTTATAAATTCTCACCAGCAGCATCATAAAAAATGGAGAAGAGATTGAGATTGTTAACATCAGCTTGCTTGGTTCCACAACCCACATTCTTAGCACCAGCTGTCAGGAAATCAAAAGAAAATTTGCTTTAGGAAAATGGCTGTCAGAGACCTTTCCAGAGTGTTGAAGAGTAAGGATATCAGTTTAAGATATGCCTGACTAGACCATTTTCTTTGCTGTTACTTACTACACATCAGATAGCTCAACAACGACCAAGGATGACAGAAGAATAACTGATGTTTTTGAGTTGTGGTGCTGGAGAAGAGTATTGAGCATAAAATGGACTGCCAAAAAAAAAGAAAAAAAAATGGACTGCCAAGAGAACTAACTAACAGGTCTGTCCTGAGTACGAGGAAACCAAGCTGCTCTTGAGAAGCAAGACTTTTGAAGCTCTGTTTCACACAGTTTGGGCATGTATCCGGGAAGGACCAGTCTTCGGAGAAGGATATGCTTGGAAGGGTGGAAGAACAGCACAGGCAAGAAGACCCCAGATGAGATGGAATGAAACGGTAACTGGGGTAATGAATGTAGTTGTGTCAGAGAAAGTGAAATTGGCTCAGAGAAGAGCAGGACTCAGAGCTATTGTGCACAGAGTCGCTATAAGTAATAACCAACTGAAAAGCGCATAACATCCACAATTTTAAAAAATCTTGCAAAATTTATTTGTATAATATTTTACGTGGACTGTTTTACTATCAGTTTAAAGTTAATTTCAGAATTTTAAGACAGCAATGCATTGATCCTTAGCAGTTAAAGAGGTATTATCACTAAAAAAGTTTTTTTTCAAGTAGTCAATTTTTATTTTTTAAATTGAGATTTCATTGTAAGTTTAAAAAGAACTTGGATTTCTATTCATTCATTGTAGCA
>NW_006399760.1:28399737-28400609 GCF_000299155.1 Elephantulus edwardii | reverse complement strand
TTCTTACTAGGGTGAGATGGTATCTCATAGTTGTTTTGATTTACATCTCTCTTAGAGCTAGGGATTTTGAACATTTCTTCATATGTTTTTTCATCATCTGAATGTCTTCTTTGGTGAAGTGTCTGTTCATATCCTGTGCCCACTTTGCAATTTTGTTATTTAATTTTATCTTGTGGTGTTCGAGGATTCTATAAATTCTAGATATAAGTCATTTATCAGACATGTCATTACCAGATATTTTTTTCCCAGTCTGTTGCTCCCTTTTAACACTACTGAAGAAGTTTTTGGATGTACATAAGGATTTGATTCTTAGACTACCAGTCCATCTATTTATCCTCTCCTTGTTATAGGTTTTTTAGGATGCTTGGAAGACTGTTCATGTGGACTAGTGCTTCTAGGGTTCTACTAAGCTTTTCTCTAAAGACATTTATAGTCCTTGGTTTTAGTTTTAGGTCCTTTACCTATTCACTTTGAGTTGGTTTTCATGTATGGTGTGAGGTGTGAGTTTTGCTTGAGTTTACTGCAGATGGTTTTCCAATTTTGCTAACACTATTTGTTAAAAAGACTGTTGTTTCCCCACTTAACTGATTCCGTCTTCTTGTCAAGTATAAGTTGACCTGGATTCTCAATTCTATTCCATTGATCTATGTGTCTGTCATTGCACCAGTATTATGCTGTCTTGTCCATCGTGGCAATGTAGTTGGATCTGAAATCAGGGAGTGAGATGCCTCCTACCTTGTTTCTTTTTTTAAGAAGTGCTTTGTTTATTCGAGGTTTCTTTCCATTCCAAATGAAATTGGAGACTGCCTTTTCCTTCTTGTTGAAGAATGGAATTAATATTTGTATTGGGATTGCTTTGAATGTGTAGATTG
>NW_006399760.1:28373842-28397519 GCF_000299155.1 Elephantulus edwardii | reverse complement strand
CTTTTATTTTTAGTCTTTATCTTCATTTTTTCAGGTGTGTCTCTTGTAGTGTATTGATGGACTTTGTTTTTATACAATCTGCTACTCTTTTTTCTCTTCAGTGGTACATTTTAACCATTTATATTCAGTGTGATTATTGAGATGCAACGTTTCATGGCTATCATTTTGTTGAGTTCACTTTGGTGTTTTTGCTAGTTATTTTTGTCCATCCTGCTTTCTGTGGTATCTCTGTAAGAAGGATGTCTCTCAGTGTTTCCTGCAATACTAGTCTTGTTTTTACAAACTTCTTTAGGTTCTATTTTTCTGAGAATATCTTGATCTCTCCTTCATTTCTGATGGCCATTTTCGCTAGGTACAGCATTTTAGGTTGACAGTTGTGTTCTTTGAGTGTTCAATATATATCATTTCACTGTCTTCTTGCTTGCACCATTTCTGCTGAGAAATCAGAACTTAATCTTATCTTCTCTCCCTTACAGTTTACTCTTCTTTTCTCCCTTGCTGCTTTCAGAATTTTCTCCATATATTTGGTTCTGGCAAATTTGACTATGATATGCCTTGCTGTTTTTCTTTTAGGGTCTATTCTATATGATGTTTGCTCAGCTTTTTAAATATATATTCTTTCATTCTTCATTATGCCTGGGAAATTTTCTTCTAGTAATTCTTCCACAACTTTTTTGGTGTCTTTACTTGCTTTCTCCTGTTCTGTGATTCTGATGATGCACATGTTATTTCTCTTAATGGTGTCCCACATTTTTCTTAGGTTTTCTTCTTTTACCTTCCTTTCTGATTCTGCATTTTGCTCTAGTAGACCAGTGGTGACAATTCTAAACTTCTATTTCACTGGTTCTGTGTTCTATTTCTTCAGTCCTGTTCATGTGTCCCTCCATCATGTTGACAGCAGTTGAAACATTGGTCCTCATATTTTGGATTGTGGTGGTTCTTGTCTTTCCAGAGCCTCTAATATCTCATTTGTTTTATCTGCATGGTTTTGGATTTTTTTTTAATCTCCTCCTGGTTTTTCTTTTCAGTGTCCTGTAATTCTTCAAATTTATCTTTCACCCATTGAAAATATTGAATATTTGTTCTTTTAAATTCTGGGTCAGAAAATTTCATCAGACTATATGGCTTCAGGAAATCCATTGATACTGTGTCAATTTTGGGGAGTGATATCTTGGTTTGGGGCTTGTGTAGGGTATGAATTAGCCTACTTCTTATGGGACATTGCTGTGGTAGATTTTTTTATGTCTGAGGCAATAGCAGGTTCTTGATGTGAAGTCACCACTCCAGAAAAGGGTGAGACAGCTATTCTGTCTGTATCTCTCTGTCCCTTCTTAATCAAGGGAAGAAATACTTCAATTTGATAGAGGAAAGTGTGGTGGAAGCAGCCTCCTTTGTCAGACAACTGTTGCAGCTAGAGTATCCTTAGCTGGTGTTCTGGGCTAAAGGCACTTGATGGACTGGACATAAGGAGATGCTAGGTGGAGCAAGTCTTGATTGGAACACCAGGAAACCTTGGTTTTCCCTTCAAGAAAGAGCTCTAGCTGTCTTGCTTCCTTCTGATTTAGCTTAAAGGATCATATGTGATCCAGTCAAACAACAATGACCCCCCACAAAGTACCTTACTCAAGTTCCAGCATTGCTTCCAGCACACTTCAGTTCCCAATATGGGCATCAGCATCAGGACTGGAGTTCCAGGCACCAGCCTGCTGCATCGGTACCAGAATTCCTGGTGCAGTGTGTCACTGTCAGGACTGGAGTTCTGGGTGCAGGGCATGGGTACTGAAGTTCTGGGTGCTGGTTGGTAGTTTCAGCACCAGGTTCCTGGCACAGGCTGTGGGTATCATGACTGGCGTTCTGAGTGCAGGGTGTCATGCTGGGTGTATGGATCTGGGTGCTGGGCCTCAGTACTGGGACCAAGTTCCAGGTGAGAAGCTTCAGCACTGGTACCAAGGTTCCTGGTGCAGGCAGGTGGCAATGGGACTACAGTTCTGGACTTAAGGTACCTAGTTAATTGTCTTGATATGTGATGTAGAAGAAATGTGATATAGAAGTGACGAGTTTTTTTTGTTGTCTGTTTCTGTTTTGTTTTTTTTTTAAATTTTTAAACAGTCTGTTGTTGGTTTTTTATTTTTCCCCTTTGGGCTTCTAAAAACATTTTGCTGTCTTTTTAGAGTTGAAGTTTTCCTATAATGATTCACATTTTGCAAAATATCATTAATATTTCTTTTCGTGTATCTCCATACTCTTCTAATTTTCCTGTTCTCATTCTAGAGCTCTTATATAAGTACTGATCTTACGGTATGTAAGATTTCCTGTACTTTTACCATACTCTTAACGTGATTTATCTTATTGTACTTAGATATATAATATTATTATTTTATGTAAGAACTTACTCTTAGATACTCTTAGGTATTACTATACTTTGATACGTATTCTATTTTCCAAGCTTTAAATATTGGGTTTATATTTTTTTTACCTTTTTACCAATATTTCAATTTCCTTAACTCCATTTCACATTTCAGTTTTCCTCTGTTTTTGCATCTATTTTTCTGTTTAATTCACTTATAGATTTCTAGATTTTAATATAAGACACATATTTTTTCATTTTTTAATATCACTAAAATTGTGATATTTGTTATATGTCATTTTAAGATTTTTTTCATCAAGGGGTAGTCTTCAGTATAGTCTTTAAAAAGCTCAACATCAAAAAAACAAAGATTCTCACCACTGGGCTAATTGACAGCACCATCAAGGATGGAGATAAGATTGAGGTTGTTAACAATTGCAGTTTGCTTGGCTCCACAATCAACATTCTTGGCACCAGCAGTTACGAAATCAAAAGACAAATTGCACTGGGAAAATCTGCTGTCAGGGATCTCTTCAGAATGCTGAGAAGCAATGATGTTAGACTAAGATGGTTTTGATCAAGGTCATGGTCTTTGCAATTACTTGCTATGCATCAGGGATCTGGACAGTGATTGAGAATGAGAGATGAATTGATGCCTTTGAGTTGTGGTCCTGGATAAGAGTCTTGAACATACCATGGACAACCAAGAAAACAAATAGATCTGTCTTGGAGAGGGTGAAACCAAGTTTCTCCTAGGAGACAAGAATTTTGAAGCTCTGTCTAACATATTTTATTCAGATGGCCAGGGCAGACTGATCTTTGGAGATGGACATTATACTTGGAAGGGTGAAGGGACAGCACAGGAAAGGAAGACCCCAGATGAAAAAGATTGATAGAGTAACTGGTGCATTTGGGATAGGTGTGTTAGAATTAGTGAAACTGGCTCAGAACAGGGCAGACTACAGAGCTATTTTACATAGGGTTGTTATGAGTTGCAGATGATTCAATGGCACAAACCACCAAGAACAGTCTTCACATGTATAATTCATAAATTCTAATTCTTCAAAATTTGTTTCTAAAAGATCTACAGTCATATTTTAATTTAATAAGGAAAAAATATTACTTATAGGCAATGTTAAAGTTATTGACCATACCACACACCTACTTTTTCTATTATTTTAAATGCTATTTTAAAGAATTAATAGATTAAGGACTTTTAGTTAGGCTTAGTGGTAATGAATTAAATTGTAAACCCAAAGACATAGTGTTTGAATCCACCAGCTGCTCCACAGGAGAAAAATGAGCAAACTCTTCCCATATAATTTACAACCTCTGTAAGCAGCAGGAGGATCAGATATGAGTTGATTTTTTATTTTAACCATATAATGAGAAACAAATGAAATTCAATTTTTTTTAGTAATCATGTTTTGAATTTAAGATAGAATAAAGTTAATTTTCTTGTTCATTATCTCTTAATTTAAATCAATAAAAACATACTGAGACACTACACTACTGTTCATATGGCTCCTTATATACTGGTATTCATTGCTTAACATATACTGAATGACCTGTAAAATAAGATTATTGTATAATAATCTGGGGAGTGCATGAATAGTGAAGAATTTTTCCATTTCCTCTAAATTTTTTTAATTTATCAGAGTATAGCTTTTTATAGTATTTTGAAAGTATACCTAAAACTGTTGGCTCTCTAGAAGAGTGTCTCACCTGACAGAACCTTCTCTCTTGAAGCCTAATCTCTTCTTTTGTCTCCGATGGCACTTTCTTTCCTGAAACCTACTGCATTCCTTTGTCTCTGGAGTGGTTTGAGGTCAGGGACTCCAGCTAAACAGTTTGTGTGCAGAGAGTGTCTCAATTCAGCTCCCTTTGTTGAAGTGGAGAAAGTCTTTCCCCTGCTTGGAGCTCTCTAACCCAAAGTCTCTTGTCCTATTTGGTCACCTGGGATGGACTCACAGCAGAGAAAATAAGGATCCCAAATGGAGGTAGTTTTCACCAGGGAAGTTTCTATTCCTTCCATTCCCCTACATGTACCTGAGAGTTCTGGTTCCGGGGAAGTGTCTGACCTGATTGCACCTTCTCTCCTCTCTATGTATATTTTTACAGACTTAAGAAAAATTTAGAGCCTCAGTTTTGCAACTTGTTAACACATTAGGTACTAATTAAAGATTTGTAAGTTTAAGTTCATGTAGAAATGACTCTAAAAAAATTCAAGAAAACCATTTTAAAAGTCAAATGTTAATAGTTTTATAAAACATATAATTCTGTTTTTACACATACGATGTCATTATGGGTCAGAAACTACTAGGTGGTGGTTTTTAGTATATTAAGTTGGAACCAACCCAGAGCAGACCCTCCAGAAGCTTTTCAGAGGCAATAAATCACACAGGAGTAGACTGCTCATCCTTTTCCTTTGAAATAGCTGGTGGATTCAAACTATATACCTTCAGGACTGCAGCACAACTTCTTAGCCGTAGGCCTGTAGAGTTTCCTATGAAAGTAATAGGTTTTAAATAATCTATTGGAACTCTGGTGGTCTAGTGGCAAGGAGCTGCACTGTAATCCCAAAGGCACATAGTTCGAGGCTCCATGGGAGAAGGATAAGCAATCTCCTCCTATCTAATTAACTGCGTCTGAAAACCCACAAGAGGTCATCTATGGGCTGGATCTGACTCTACTGCACACAACAACAAATAAATAACCTATAAAAATAGTATTTTTTAATTTTTTACAAATAAAGTTATTTTCATTTATAAGGTATGTTTAGTATTATTGAAATAAGATCTTAATGTATATGTACCTGAAATTTTAGAGTTCTTATTAAAATGGTTCTATCTAAATTTGTTATAATCACTTTTCTATAATATAACCTCATAATATTTTAAAAAGTTTCTATTTGAATAAAAGATGCTCAAAATGTGAAAAAATGTTAGTTTTAGTTTATTTTTTCCTTAACACAAAGTGATTATTGGTAATTGCTCGAAGAGGAGCTTTGGTAGCCTAGAGGTAAGAAGCTGTGCTGCAATCCTGAAGGTATGTAGTTTGAATCCACAAGTTTCTCCACGGGAGAAGTATGAGCAATCTCCTCCCGTGTGGTTAACTGCCTCTGAAAAGCCAGCTGAGGGTCAGCTTTGGGTTGGTTCTGACTTGATGGTACACAACAACAAGAGTTATCTAGATTGTTACTTGGACACAATCTCTTTGACAACCCTTGGCAACCCTTTGCTATCCCAAAGCAAACATCCTGGGAAGAAGAAAGTTCCCTTTGGAGCCATATTTATCATGAAAATAGCTCAGAAAAAGATATAATCAGTTACCTCTTTAACAAATCAAATGCATTGCTCATACTGTTTGGCCAAAAAGAGATAAATGGTTATTAAGCATGAGCTGCATCTTTTATTCTCTAAATGCTTCAAGGTTGTTTGAAAGGAGGAAAAGGATAATTTTTTTCCCCCCAGCCATCAAACTGACAAAGTTTTTATCTGAATCACTGGATCTTCATGGATGTGGAATCACCAAAGCCTCTCTAGTATGTACCTAGGGAGAATTCTTAATTTTGAGATGAAGTGAGCATCACATATCTTATTTAAGTGCATGTTCACTCTCTCTGTTAGGTCTTACTCCTTGTTTTATTGTAAAACAGCTCAAATCATGACATAAACCCCATATAATTTGCTAGATTGTAAATTAAGGCCTCAGGCAAACCATTCTTTCTTTTGTCATGTCCCGTGTACTTTCCAAACAATTCTAATATAAATTGCTATATACTGAGAGGTTTTTTTATTCCCTGGTCCTCCAAATATGGGTTATTGTTTTTTTTTATACCTTTGATTTGTATCTTAATATATTTTTATTTTATTAATCAATGAGGTGTATTCATAAATATCCAGGTTATGAAAATCAAATTTAAGGAACAAAAAACACTTCTTTTACAAGTAAAAAAAAAAAAAAAAAGGAGAAAACAGCATGTTTTACTAACTTTAAAAGTGAAAGTGTTAATTGCCGTGTGTTGTAATGGGACTTACCTTAACACTGTTACAGAGGCAGATACCATATTTATCTTAAACTATCCCAAAGCAAAGACCCTGGGAAGAAGACAGTTACCTTTGGAGCCATATTTATCATGTAAATAGCTCAGAAAAGGATACTGCCAGTTACATCTTTAAAATACAAAAATGCATGCATTTCACTATTTTGTAAATGCCAGAGAGATGCAGCATCCGTTCGAGTTAACGGTGCGGCACTTTTGTGTTCAGTAGCATGAATCATTAATCATGAGACAGACCATATTCTTGTACTGCTTCTGCTTTCATTACTTGGCCTAATTAAACAGTTCTCTGAACTGGAATCTCAGATTCCTCTGTTACAGATTATCATTAATTATGGTGAAAGTGCTCAGAGATGTTGGACTCAATTATATTCTACTCAACTCTGGCACCGTGTGATTCATTGCGCAGCCTGCTCGCAGATGTACTCTTTTCTTATCTCACACTCCCACTTTTGTAAATTGGGCTCTGCCAGCCAACAAACTAAGAGTTATGTGCTGCGTTTTCATTAAAAACATGTTGGCGAAGCACAGACCAATTAAGGATTCTGTATTTTATAAGGAGTGATGAGATGAACACTGGATTCTGGGAGAATTAGTTCAGTGAAGAAGCAAACTCAATCCTATTGTATTGCTAAACTTGCTGTTTATTGTCTGGAGTTCAGTTGGTTAAATGTCTGGCAGGAAACTTTAAAAAAAAATTAAGAGAAATCAATTTCTTGCTAGTCAACAAGGAGAAATTCAGGATTTTGTTGGGGGTGGTGTGTGAGTGAGTTACTGAAAAGCATTCCCAGTGACAAGTGCCAAGCACATTATTGCTCAAAAGACACTAATTTCATCAATTTTGACAGTTGTTTTCTGTGCTTTGTAATGAAATCTCTTTTATAGCATCAAATCTAAGCTGATTGGACTAATATTTTGGACCAGACAAAGTCAGTGTATTAGGTAGTTTGGCATGTTGAAGATGGGTAGAGTAGAATTTAACATATGACATATACAGATCAAATTATCCCAAAGTATTTGCACTAGATTTAGAGTTTATTTGTTGGTTTTGGGTTTTTTTATTCTCATGCTTCCTTTTTATTCTTTCTCCCTTTCTTTATGTCAAAGGAGAAAAGATTTGTCCCTTTGTTTTAAAAGCTATCCAAATTTCAAAGTAATCTACTTCATGAATTACAAAAAAAGGTAAAACATAAAATTAATTTCTCCAGCTTTCTTATTGGCTACAAAGCCACACACACACACAAAACCCTAACTCCTTAAAGTGTATAGTATTATATTTTCTTTCAGAAGCAACGTATTTAATTCAACGGAGAGAAAAAGAATAAATGTTTGCTATAATTCATAAAGAAATGAGATAGGCTTTGGTGTCTCACTTCATGGATCATAATTGAGGTATTTTACCAAAAACGTATGTGCAGTAATAGTTTGCAAAAATATTTTGGAAGACTTTAAACATGATCTCCAATTTTACTCTATTTGTCTCGTAGTCTAAATTTCAAATTAAAATGGAAGTTATCTGATTTTGGAACAGCTATTTTTAGCTACTAGAAACAGCAATTTTGAATAAAAATTCAGCCCATTTAACTTACTTCTATTGTCATTTTTATAAATAATGATCAAAGTTTTTATCTGAACATATTTATTCGATAAAAACTGAGGATTGAAATGAATTAATTTATGTTGTGTGTTTTTTTTGTATTATTACTGATAAAATTTAGTAGACTTATTTTTAAAAAATTGATAGAATACAATTTAAAAATTTTATTTACTAACAGAAGAAAACTTTCAGTGCTGTACTTAACAAATATATTCACTTATTTAAGTATATCTCAATATTTGAATATAGTAAAGGGTTAAATCCATCATCTCTTACCTATTAGCCGTGTGCCTCTTATTAATAGATTGGGAGGGGATATATAAAAAGTGTTTGTCTAAAGTAAAACTGAAGTGAGAGTTTTCTATTTTACCCTATTTCAAAAGTGTAGTGTCACATTAAATAGGCAAAGATTGTCTCTCTTTGTTTCTTGAGAGGTTAACGAATAGACAAATTCCTCACATCATAAAGCTATTGTATTGGACAGATTAGCTGCAGTTCACTCAGCTAGTCACATGTCTCAACTAATTCTTTAGTGCTTACCAATATCACCTTCTTTCTTTAATACAGAAAATTGTCATCATCCTCCACTTAATATCCACTTTTCTGTATTTTAGCCTATAGACTGACTGTATATAACTCGTAAGAAGGGCTCCCAAAATGCTCATCTTTTCTGCTATTTTTATATTTGCTACACATGTCTGTTTTGATTTTCTCCTAAATGGACTTAAATTTCGATGCATTTCCATTGATTAAATGTTCATTTCTTTTGAATACCAGGCAGGAAAAGGACAGAATTAAGACAATGTGAAGGGGAAGAAGGAGGAAAACTTCTAAATGTAAGCCTTTTGGCTTAACACTTTGTAGGGTTTCATATGCTGCAGTAGTTTCAGGTTTTAATATATATGAAAATCAGTGGTCTTGTATCTATGCATATGTGTCGTCTATAATATCATTTTGACAGATGGTGAGCTGGATAAATCTAGTCCCTGACTATAGAAAACCTTGGCTTGACTTGCACTCTACCAAAACTTGTTTAAAAAGGCATTCACATTTATTTGTTTTTAAAATAAAGATTCATATTTTTGGCCTCCCCTGTTTCTCATTGAAATGCTAACATCCTTTTTTTGATGGCCACATATACACATTTTACCTGAGCTGTTGTGTTGTGATTTGCTGTTTTTTAATTTTTAAAAAACCCAACAAGATTATTCCATACATAATGCTGATGACTATACTATTCTACATCTCCTCCTTATTAAAAATAAATATGTTACCTTGCCCTGTTTGCACCATCTAAAATTCTGACAACAATACCTTACTTAAAAAAATATACAAACCCAGAAGCCAGGAAGCAGATTTTCCACTAGCAGCTCCAGACAGACTGCTCATTGAAAATGTAATACACTGCTGCCATGTCACAGGTCAGCTGGCAAATGGCAATCTGAATTTTAAAAGGAATATGAATAAAATTCTGTTTTATTTTGAAAATGAACTTTCTGCCCTCCATCATGAATCCAATATATGTCTTAATCTTCTATGCTCTTGAAGCCTGAGGCTCCTGGCTGAGTCCTTTGACTCCTGAACCTAATAAGGAAATAGGTTGTTTTCTCATCCTCGTCTCATTTTTAGAAGGGCTGAAACAAACAGTCCCCTATTTCAAATGTAATTGACAAAGCATAAAAACATGTATGTTATATAATTTTAGGTTTACAACTGAGCTCAGCACTGGGATGTTTTATTTTAAAATTTGATTAAGATGTTATACCTTTGGAAATGTGCTGTCAAGATTGGAAATAAAAATTTGTAAGTGTATGATTGCATGTTTACCTTAGAACTGGACATGTGAAAGTGATAAAGGATAGACTGGATAATAGTACACTGCAATTGGGAACATTTTCATTTAACCTGGACATTATTTATAGCTAGACAGAGAGCTGTATGGGCAGAATTTCAAAAATACATTTATGGCTATTGGTGATGCTTTAAAAAAAATCAGTTGAATGTTTACTTTGCCTTTGAATACTAGTTAGCTTATGATGTTTGTCTTTTTTTCCCCTAGAAGTGGATTTTGTTTCAATTTTTCCTCCACATTCATTAGAATCCATTTATTCTAATTAAAAAAGAAAATGCTCTTCTTTCCAAGAAAATAAATTTGTATTTTTAGTGATTATTTTTATCTACTAAAAAATCCTATGAATGATATATTGCTATGCCTTAATTACTCTAATATCAAATGATTGTGAAGACGTTTTAAAAGGAGAAATGATAAAATGTGAAAACATTAAAATAATTGCAAGTATACACGTTATTTTGCTATTGTATCTTATAATCAAATTTGTACAAAATCATCACAACTGATTATTTTAAGAAAGTAAATGTATTTACATAAGACATTTCAATAAGTATGTTTATATACTGTATGTGTGCTTATGCGTGTGTGTATGTGTGTTTGTGTGAGTCAGAAGAGGAGTACACATGCATTTAAGCAAAGTTATCTTGACTGTTTTTTAAAATCTAAAAGTAATTCATTATACTTTTCCTCCACCATGGTTATATTTTTAATTTTGATAGAGTATATGGTAATTCTCAATTCATGGCACTTAGCTTATTTTCAGTGATACTCTAATTGGTAAGTGTTGTAAACACGGAAAACTTTTTAAAACTTTAATTCAAATAATGTATCTCACTTCTAATTCCTTTATTGATATTGTAGAAATGCACAGATTTAAAGGAAGCAGATGAATTAAGATACCCATCATGTTATTATTTACAGTTCAACAATTAATTACTGTGTATCCAGTATTTGTCCAAATGTTGAATTAATAATTAAGCTCACAAAAAAATGAACTAGACATGATGTCTAACAACAAGCTGGGGCTTTCAGTTGTATTAATCAGATAAGCAGTATGATAATTGCCATCCAGAATGATAAATTAGCCACTGAATGTTGCAAATAGCTAAACAATAAAGAATAACCCAAAAGATGGCCAATTTCTACACACACAATGGTGCCTTAATGAGCCCTGGTGGCATAGTGTAAAATGTATCAGACTGCTAACTTTTCAGTCAACAGTTCAAATCCTCCAGTCATCCCTTGGGATGAACAATCTCCTCCAGCCTCAGAATGTACAGCCTTAGGAACCTGATGGAGAGTTGCTCTGAGCTGGAGCCAGCTCAACAGCAAAGGGCTTGGGGTTTTTTGCTTGAAGGAGCCTTGGGAAATAGGCCTGTGATCTGCTTCAAACATCCACAAACCTGAAAACTCCGGGGAGCAGTTCTCTGCACACACGCTGTCACCATGAAGGGGAATTAATTTGACAGCAACAACAAGACAAATGAAATAATAAAAATAGGTAGAGAGGAGGAGAAGGAGGACAGAGAAAGGAGAAAAAAAAATAACATGGGTGAGGGGAAACTAAGAAACGCATTGTGAGAACAAGAATACATAAAAGTATTCTTAAATGTTGGCATGAAGAACACATTAGAGAAACAGAAGCTTATATAATCTATTTAAGGCGATATGAATTTTAAACCTGTATGGGAAATTATTTGCTCATGCATTACTCTTTGTCTTGTTGTTGTGTGCTGTTAAGTCAGAATTGACCCATAACTGAACAGGCACTTGTGTTCTTCATTTACATCTGAGTTTGAACATCTGACCTTTTGGTTAGCAGCTGTGTTAAAGTTGTGTGTCAATTTATCTGTGATTGGGTTTATCAGTTGTGATGTGGAGTTCTGATGTAATGTAATCATTCCCCTGATAAGAACTGCTCTGAAGAGTCCCTCAGTTGTAAGGAAATTTCTTTGAGTTTATGGCCCACATTGAACACATACGTAATTCTGGCAAACTCATTTGGATTTTGCTCAGTCCTGGTGCTGCATCTCGCTTGTCCTCTCTCATTCTTGGACTTGAAACAGTGGCCTGTGGATTTGTAAACCCTCATGGCATTTTTCCTGAGGTATCTGGTCAATGGTCCTGGGACTTAGCAGCTCTGAAAACTCATGAGTCATTTTCTTTATGGGTAAACAGCATTGATTTTTATGCATCAACTTCTCTAGAGAAACCAGCCTAAGCCATTTGGTATCATGAGGGGTTCTAGAGGAACAAAATTGTAAGGATGCGTTTTCTAAATTAGTTCTCCAATCTTCCATAGTGGATGCTCCATCAGGTTTTCAGAAGCAGTAAATTGCAAGGGAGGATATCGTGCACCCTCCTGAGGAGCAGCTGGTGGTTTCAAGCTGTGTACCTTGGAGAGCAGAACAGCTTCTTAACACTAGTGCACTGGGATCCATCCATTTCATGGTTGATTTTAATATCCATTTTACAGCTTCCTCATTATATAGCAGCCATGAAGTTTTGATAAAACAATAACCCATTTCAGGAGGTAACATATGGCCAAGAACCAAAGGTATTTAGAAAAGAAGTCCAGGCTGCAAGTGAAAACATTGCACAAAATTAAGGCTCCAGGAAATGATGAATGCCAGTTGAAGTATTTTAATAAACAGATGCTCTCACTTGTCTGCTCCAAGAAAACTGGAAGATCTGGCCAGCTGAATAGAAGAAATGGCTCAGTGTTGACCGACTCTTTGTGGTACAGCAGTGCTATCTATTCCTTCCATGTTCTTTTGGTGCTTCCTGCACCATTCATTATTTTTTCATCCCTTAGTATTGCAACTTAAAGTTCAGATTTTTCTTTTCTTTGGTTTATCATCTACAGAAATGCAAGTATGTTATTTTGTTTCATTGTTATACTCTGTCTTCTCAAATGCCTTTGAAATCTTCTGTTTAATATCTTCCTTTATCACATCTTGCACTTGTTTAACATCTCTGGTTCTCGAGTGTCTTTCAGGGTGTCCTCCTACATTCATTTTGATCTTTTCTTTCTTTTGTGCCTTTTTAATACTTCTTAAAATCCACTGAAGGGTCACCTATGGGTCAATTAGGACTCAATGGAACACAACAACAACACAAGAGAAAATATACCTATTTAAAATGTCCTGTATCCATAGATAAGTCATCTAAGCTTCCATTATGCCATAGTTCATTTGAAATAGAAAACTTTTCTGTAGAACAGTTTATTATCCCTATTTACCTCCCACTCCACTTATTTTTGTCATGTATTCCTCCCAACTTTTTAAAATTGGTTTGCATATCAATGGCAATTATTTCTTGATTAACCCCCTTATTACCTCAGAAAGAAATGGTATGACAGAAACTTTCATTTGATTAGGGATGAAAGGGATTAGGGAGCTTTGGTGGCCTAGTGGCAAGAAATTGTGCTGCAATCCCAAAGTCATGCCTTCAAGGTCACCAGCTGCTCTGTGGAAGAAGGACGAACAATCTCTCATGAACAATTTACTGCCTTTGAAAACCCACCAGAAGGTCAGCTATGGGTCAGTTCTGACTCTACGGTTCACAACAACAAACGGGATTAAGGCGTGTTGCATTTCACTCAATTCTCTTATAACCATTTGACATATCAAATCACTGGAGAATCATTACATTCCTTCCACATCTATTAGTATATGCCTGGATTTTTAGCCCATTCTCCAGTTAGAATTGTCGTCTAGTCAAAATTTATCCATAGATGACCACCCAGCGAGTTTTCAGAGGCAGTTTATTTAGAAGGGTATAAGAAAATCGTTGTACATAGGGTTTTCAGAGACCTGCCATTTCAGAAGTGGATGGCCAATCCTTCTTCCTACTCTGTAATGCCTTGGCCCACTTATTTCCCAGCTCCACCCTCCAGCAGGATACCACTTCACTTCTACCAAATGCCTTCAGAATTACTCTCCCATAGTCCGACCCATGACCCCATGACCTGACAGCTTGTATCTGATGCTTTCTTCTCTCCTGTGATTCCAACTACGTCAAATGCTGAGAGATTTGGTTTCGTGTTTTGTTTTATTTTTCCTGTGTCCAGTGTCTTTTAAGTTTATTTGTACTGTCTCTGAAGGGAAGGTGATGTGTCCTGTAGAACTCCTGTATAGGTTGTGTTTTTCTTTTCGTCCTCTGTGTTGCCTGGTCTCAGCTTGTGCCCCGCGTGGCTTCTGGCTCCCACTTCTGCCAGTGGCGGTAGGGTCCCTCTGTCTCTCCCTTGCTCCTCCCAACCGGTTTTGGCTCCACCTTGGGGCTTTAGGATTGGTGGACAATCTATCAACAATCTGCGTTATGCAGGTGACACAACCCTGCTCGCTGAAACTGAGGAGGACCTCATGCACTTACTGCAAAGGGTCAAGGACTGCAGCCTTCAATATGGACTGAGGCTCAATGTCAAGAAGACAAAAATTCTCACCACTGGACCAATCGGTAGCATCAGGATGGATGGCGAAGAGATTGAGATTGTTCACAGCTTCAGTTTGCTCGGCTCTACGGTCAACACTCTTGGCACCAGTAGCCAGGAAATAAAAAAACGTATTGCAATGGGAAAGTCTGCGGTTAGGGACCTCTCTAAAGTACTCAAGAGCAACGGTGTCTCTCTGGAGACTAAGGTGCACCTGATACAGGCCATGGTTTTTGCAATCACTTGTTATGCATCAGAGAGTTGGACAATGACTAGGGAGGATAGAAGGAGAATTGACGCCTTTGAGCTGTGGTGCTGGAGAAGAGTATTGAATGTACCATGGACTGCCAAGAAGACAAATAGATTCATCCTAGAGAGGGTTAAACCAGGCTGCTCCTTGGAGGCAAGGATTCTGGGGCTTCGTCTGACATACTTTGGACATGTTGTAAGGAGAGACAGGTCTTTAGGGAGGGACATCATGCTGGGTAGAGTAGAGAGACAGCACAGGAGGGGAAGACCCTATATGAGGTGGATTGATTCAGTGACTGGGGGTAATCGGGATGGGTCTGTCAGAGGCAATGAGATTGGCACAGGATAGAGCATGATTTTGGGCTGTTGTACATGAGTTGCTATGAGTCGCAAATGACTCGACGGCACATAACAACAACAACAATAATAAAATCAGTAATACATTTGGTAAATGATATTTTAATTATACTTTCACATATGCTGGTTGCAGTGTTTGATATAAAATGATAGATAAATCATTATAAAATGGCTATATTATTTTTATTCACTGAAAAGATTAGTATTCTACTAATCTGTATGTTTACAAACTACCTTTGTAGACATCTACTCAATTGATTGGTGACTAGTGCAAATTTTATCATTATAGATATTATGAAGCACTATTATATTCACCTTGGGTCAATTCTGTTAACTTTTCTAGGAAATTTCCATTTTCTTTATGTTTTCACTTTTTAAGATATAAGAAGCAAAGATGTTCTTAACTGTTAACAGAACAAGGTTGAACTTTTTGAACCTGATCCAAGGAAAGACATATCTGTCAATCTGTTCCCTCAATGATTGTTATTGTTGTTAGGTGCCATTGAGTTTAGTACAACTTATAGTGACCCTGTGAACAGTCAGCCTGATCCCTGACCTATTCTGAACCATCCTCATCATCTCTGACACACTAGAGCTCCTTACTGAAGTCACCACTGACATCAGTCACAATCTATCTCATTGAAGGTCTTCCTCTCCTTCTTTCCAAGAATGATGTTCCTTTCCAAGAAATAGCCTTACCTATCTGTATGTCCAACGTATGAAAGAGGAAGCTTTGCTGTCTTTGCCTCCAAGGAACACTCTAACTGCATTTGTTCAAGACATATCTGTTTGTTCTTTTGGCTACCATGGGATATTCAGCACTCTTCTTCAGCACCACAATACTCTCTGATGCATAGAATAAGGTGATTTAGAAGATCATAGCCTGACTCAGACACACCTTAGTCTTCAAATTGATATCATTGCTCTTCAGCATTTTGGAGAGGTTCTAGGCAGCAGATGTGCCCAGTGCAATATAAGTCCTGATCTCCTGACTGCTAGTACCAAGGGCATTGATCCAGGTAATTGAAAATGTTGACTAGAAAAGACCTTGAGACATGTTTACTCTTCCTGTAGGATCATTATGCTTTATAATCTACTCAGTGGGAAACAACATATTTTACATGCAATTTAAATGTGCATTACTGTTATGTGCTATCTAGTCTCCTGTGACTCATAGCTCTTCTATGTACAACAGCCCTAACCCCTGCTCTATCCTGTACCAATCTCACTGTCTCTGACACACCTTCCCCCATGACCCCAGTCACTGAATCAATCCATCTCACAGAGGGTCTTTCACTCCTGCACTGTCCCTCCACCTTCCCAAGCATGACGTCCTTCTGTAAGGACTGGTCCCTCCTTGCAACATGTCAAAAATATGTCAGATGAAGCTTCAGAATCTTTGCCTCTAGGAGCAGCCTGGCTTCCCCCTTTCCAGGACAAACATGTTTGTTCTCTTAGCAGTCCATGATATATTTAATACTCTTATTCAACACCATAGCTTAAAGGCATCAATTCTCCTTTTATCATCCCTAGTCATTGTTCTTTAATTATCGGATATATTATCAGATAAATTTGGGGATTTATTATTTTGTTAAACATACCTTAGTTCATCTGGGTCAGAAAAATTTTTTATAAGACAGTTACCTGCTTGCCTCTCACACCACTTTTTTGGGTCAGATTTAATTTTTTATATAGTATGTGCTCTATTATGTGCTTATATGGTACAAGCAGTCAACAAATAAAGATGTGCTACACTGGACAAATCTTCTGTTAAGGATGTTTTTGAGGAATTGAAAAGCAAGGCTGTTAGTTTAAAAACAAAGTACTCTTAGCCAAAGCCATAGTATTTTCAGCTACTTTATATGCATGTGAATGTTTAACAGTAAATAATATGGGATGTAAAAAAAGGATTGATACCTTTGAAATTTGGTGTTGGTGTAGAGTATCGAATCATGGACTTCCAAATAAACAAATCTGTATTGGGAGTAGTGCAACCTGGATGCTTTTTAGAGGTCAGGATAGCAAAACTTGATTATATATACTCTTTTCATGTTGTCAGAAGGTACTAGACCTTGGAAAAAAGACAGCATACTAGGAAAAGTAGAGGGTCAGTAAAAGAGAGTAAGACCTTCAAGGTAATGGATTGACACGGTGACTGAACAACAGATCTGAACACAGTGAAAATTGTGAGGCTAGGGCAGGGTAGAGCCAAGTTTCAAGTTTTGGGTTGTTACAAATATTAGTGACCTTAATGACACCTAAAAAAGACAATAATTTAACTGTCCTAAATTTTTTTTCTAAGTGCTTTTAAAAAATTACATGCTCTACATGATGGAGATACATATTTACTTGTCCTTTGACAATATTCACTAGGTTAATTCAATAATGTATTGCTTAAAGAAGTTTTAATAGACTAACCAAAAATTTTTAATAGAACAGAAAAGATGATATCACAACTTGTTATGATCTACACAGTCAAATGCCTTTGCACCGTCAATAAAACACAAATAGGTATTCTTCTGGTATTCCTTACTTTTCACCAGGATCTGTCTGACATCAGCAATTATATCCCTGGTGCTACAGCCTATTCTAAATCTTGCTTGAAATTCTGACGATTTCCTACGTACTGTTCCAGCCATTTTAAAATGATCTTCAGCAGTATTTTACTTGCATGTGATATCAATGCTATTGTTTGGTAATTTTCACATTCAGTTGGATCACCCTCCTTGGGAATGAAAACAAATATGTACCTGTGCCAATCTGTTTGTTAGACAGTCATCCTCTAAATTTCCTGGCATAGATTGATGAGTGCATCCAAAGTTGCATCTGTTAATTGAAAAAAGTCAATTGTCATCCCATAGATTCCTGGGGTCTTATTTCTTTGCCGATGTCTTCAATGCAGCTTCCATTTCCTTTTTCATTACTTTTGGCTCCAGTTCATATTGTACTTCCTGAAATTTTTCCGTGTCAATCAATTCTTTCTGTTACAGTGACTATGTGTATTCCTTCCATTTTCTTTAATTGCTTTCTAGGTTATTCAATATATTATCCATAGCATCTTTCAACATTGAGACACTAGGCTTAAATTTGTTTTTATTTTAGCTTGAGAGATGCAGAATGAGTTCTTCCCTTGTTATATTCCAATAGCAGCTCTCTGTACATTCCAATATAATATTTTACTTTGTCTTTCTGAGCTGCACTTTGAAATTGTCTGTTCAGCTCTTTCATTTTGACATGTTTTCCTTTAGATTTGGCTTCTTGATGTTCCAGTGCAATCTTTGGAGTCTCTTCTGACATCCATTTTGATTATTTTTCTTCTCTGTTTTTGCACTTGATTGTGCTCATGAAGAACCTATATCTGGATGAGAAGGCTGTTGTGGTTTGGCTTAGAAGCACTGCATGGTTTGGAATTTGGAAGGGTTCTATTTTATCTCCACACTTGGTAAGTCTATATGTTGAGCAAGTTATTAGAGAAGCTTGACTCAATGAAGTAGAATGTGTCATTAGGATTGGTGGAAGACTCATCAATAAATCATATTATGCAGATGACACATTACTTGCTGAGAGTGAGGAAGACTTGAAACACTTGTTGAGGAAGATCAAGGAATGCAGTCTTCAGTATGGATTGTCTCAATATCAAGGGGAAAAATATTCTTACCACTGAATCAAAGGCAGTGCCATGATGCATAAAGAGAAGATTGAAACTATCAACAGCTTCACCTTGTTTGGGTCCACAATTAACACCATTGGTAGGAGCAATCAGGAAATAAGGAGATGTATTGTACTAGTTAGGGACCTTTCCAAATTACTGAGGAGTAGTGATGTCATTTGAGGACTGATTCATACCATAGTTTTTCCATTTACTATCTACGCATCCAAGATCTGGACAATGAATAAAGATGACAGAAAAGAAATGATACTTTTGAGAAGAGCATTGAAAATCCCATGAACATCCAAGAGAATAAACAGATATGTTTGAAATGGGTGCAGCCACAGTGCTCTTTGGAGGCAGGAATGATGAGGCTTCACCTGACATACTTTGGACATATTGCTAGGAGGTGTTATTTCTTGGAGAGAAACATATTGTTGGGAAGGGTAGAAGACTGACAAAGGAGAGAAAGACCCTCAACCATGTGGATTGACACTGTGACTGCTGTAATGGACTCTTGTATGTCAGGAAGTGTGAGAAGGGAGCAGGAAAGGACTGGATTCAGAGCTTTTGGTCATAGGGTTGTTATGAGTCATACTCAACCTGATGGCACCTAACAACTGCAAAGATTATATGCAGAAGATCTTGAATGATATGAATTGACACAGTAACTGGGACAATAGAGACAGGTGTGTCCATGACAGTAAGGATGGCTCAGGCTAGAACAGGGCTCTGAGCTATTGTGCATAAGGTCACTGTGAGTTATAGGTGACTTGATGACACAACACCAACAAAAAAGATATTGAAATTGTATCAAAGAGTATCCCACAGGAACTAAAACAAGGAGCACTTTGAAGTTAATCTAAATATTATGTTCCAAGTAGCACTTATAAATTCTGTTATTAAAGCTACTAGAATATTAATGTAAAAATTAGATTAAAAAGCAGGCTAACCAATCAAACAAAAAATCCCTACAACAATAAAAACTGTAGAGAAATCTACATATGAAATTATACCAAGATCCAAGAGAAAATATTAGCAAATCAAATTAAGCTGTATGTAAAAGATAACATTCTGTGTCCAGATGTGCTTTCTAGCAGAAAGGTAAAGACCATTTTCATTTAGAAAATATGATAGAATAAAATATTAATTATCACACAAGGAAAGATATTTAGCAAGATTAAAATTATTTCTGCTTAAAAGAAAATCAGTATTAAGCCCCATTTTTGCTATGTTGTTGTTTGATGCCATTGAGGAAAGTATGAATTATAGTGACCCTGTGAACAAGAGATATGAACCCTGTCCTATCCTAATGTCATCTTCATAATCCTTGGCAGAGTCAAGCCCACTGCAGTAGTTGTTGTGTCAATTTATCCAGTTAAGGGTTTTTCTCCCTCTAGCCAACTCTCCACCTTTCCAAGCATGTTGTCCCTCCCCAAAGAATAGCCCCTCCTAACAACTTACCCAAAGAATTGGAGGTAAATCTTTGTCATTTTTGCCTCCAAAGAACACTCCAGCTGCACTCTTTCCAAGATTTTTCTTTTGATAGTCCATTGTATATTTAGTATGCTTTTCCAATACCACAACTCAAGAGCATCAATCCTTCTTCGGTTATCTTTATTCAATATCCAGCTTACAGATGCAAGTGATTGAAAAGATTGTGGTCTGAATGAGGCACAACTTAGTCTTCAAACTAAGTATCATGGTTATTCAGTTGGAGAGGTCCTTGACTGAAAACATTCCCAGTGCAATACTTCTCCTGATCTGTCGGCTGCTGGTAGCAAATGTAGTGATAGAGGATCCAAATAAGATAGATTATTGACAGTTTCAACGTTTTGTCTACCTATGATGATGATGATGATGCCTACTGGTCCAGTGGTGAGAATGTTTGTTTTGTTGATGTCATAATGTAATACATATTGAAGACTAAAAATAAATAAAGTTCTTGATCTTCTGAAACTAGTGCTTCAAATTCTCCTAACTTTTAGCAGGCAAGTTCGTGTCGTCTGCTTATTGTTGGTTGTTGATTGATCTTCCTCTGATCCTGAGGCTACTACTGTCTTCTTCCTAGATTCTCAAACAATTTGCTCAGCATGCCGATTGAATAGGTATGGGTAAGTGAGAAAACCCTGTATGGAGTTTATTTTTAAATACGACTTCTTTAGCTCTTATTTGATGTTTCTATTTGTATTGGTGGAACTAAGCAAATGGAGTGTGTTGATCTATTCACAAGTTGATTGGCTATCTACAATTCCACAAGGAGATAGGCTAGTCTTAACAATAAAATGGAGAGCTCTGGCTGCAGAGGCAAAATCCTCCCCACCAGAAGAATTTCTTCCCCCACTAGAAGAAGAAGACGACTACCTACCTCTCCCAATCTAGTGAAATGTAGGGTATCCTTAAGAATGGCAGTAGTTGTGATGACTGAACTGGAGAATTTATGTGAGTTGGGACTTTGAGGTGGAGGGTAGGAAGCCAGTATTGACAGGACTTTGTTGGACAATTGGAGGAAAGCCAATATTGGCAGAACTGAAAACCTTACTGGACAATTGAGAGATAGAAGCCAATATTGGCAGAATGGAGAACTTGGGAAGACTTGGAGCCACGAAGCTTGAGGCTGAGATGCCTGCATACACATTTTGGGAACTGTCATGACTATAGTCTGTTATTAATCTGAATGATAACCTTTTTACTTCCTCAAAGGTTCTATGTGGTCTGTGAGCTATCACATAGGATTTTGGTAAGATTGGTGTTGAGATGAGTAGAAAGAGGCACAGGAGCCATGAGGGACATGTCTGACCTCAAATCAGCTTTGTGTTAATGATGCTGTTCATCTGCTGTAAAGTTGGTAAAGGTCATATATGGAGCTTACCACATAGCCCTGCTCTTTTTATACCCTAATACACAGCTTTTCTTATTTTAAATCATATAGTATTTCCTTGCTTTGTTTGGACAACTTCCTCTTGGTCTAGGTATAGATTTTGCATGAACATAATTAAGTGTTCTGGAATTTCCATTCTATGTTAGCCATAAATTGTTAAGATCAATTTCCTCCTCTTTGCTTTACCTGTTGATGTGTATATCTGAATGTTGTTGTTAGGTTCTGTCAAGTCACATACAGCTCATAGTGACACTTTGAACAACAGATCTGAACACTGTCTGATTCGGTGCCATTCTCATGATTTCTAACACTTAAGGCTGTTGATGTCATCACTATGTCAATGCATGTGGTTGAGGTTCCTCTTTCCTTTTGCTGTTCCTCCACCTTTCCAAGCATAATGTTTCTCTCCAACAAATAGCCTCTTCTATTTGAATAGCAATTGTACTAATGCTACTCTTGTGGTCAAGTGTTAAGAAGCTATGTTGCAATCCCAAAGACATGCAGTTCCATTCCACCAGCTGCATCATGGGAGAAGGATGAAAAAAAATCTCTTCCCATATGTCTTTTTGCTGTTGAAAACCCCCTGGAGGTTGAGCTCTGGGTTGGTTCTGAGTCCACAGTACACAACAGCAGTCATATTACTGTGTCTTTATATTATGCATATGGAAAGTAACCTATCACTCACAACACTGTACTTCAGGATAGAACCAGAAATTCTTTTTAAATATTAATAGAAGACCATTCTTAATCTGTTTTTTATTCCAGTGTAGGGCAGAATGTGATTGTCTGATTCAAAGTGGCTGTTTTTGCAATAGCAATCTATAACCCCACTTCTCTGTTAACCCAAATAATAAATCACTCTAGTGATCAAAATGGTATGCAATATTTTAAATGTCTTTCTCAGATTAAATGAGTTCTGTGGATTGATTGTTAACTGGAGTTTACCTAGCTCTGTTCAACTGTACTGAGCTTAGTTGGAACAGATTGAGATCTTTAATTGCAGTCAGGATTGATTAGGAATCTTTGTGGGACGTGTGACTTCAATGGCAACAAGGAACAAGAATGAGAGAAATAAAGAAAATGCTTTTAAAGTTTCTCATCCACATATGATTGGTCATTGCTAATCATACAGCCTAACTCAAAGTCAGTAGCGTGCATAGTGATTTCATGTGCTCTACCTTTCTGGAGAAACATAAATAAATAAAAAAAATTCAGTGTCTTATAGATACTGGTTTAATTTGTTTTGTTTTGGTTTTTCTTGTATAACAATGCAGAGATAGAGGTATTACAACACCAAAATCAACATCAGGCTTAATAATTTTATTCAAAGCACACTTCAAGTGATAATAATAAAGCAAAAGCTTCCTTGAGTATTATTATTCAAAGATATTCTGAAAGCCCTACCTAGTACAGTCTAAGCAAAGGAAATAAGAGGTAAAGTGAGTGGTGTATATGTTTGAAAGGTGAATGAAAACTTACCATTTTTCCCACTGATGATATAACTAAGTCAGCTGTAATACTAATAGGATAAATCACAGAACACAATAAATTTGGTTTATGGGTGGTAAGTAAACAAACATAAAAAATAGTTTTGCTAAACACAAACAATAAATAGCTAAAACACAGTGAAAGAGAAAAATATATTCATTTTTATTAACGTAATAATCAAAAGTACACTTTGTCGTAAATATATTGAATCAACATAAAACATTTAAAAAGTATGATCTAGTATATCATAAGTACTATACAAATGAAAGCTCTCTATATAATCTTAAGTGAATGTTGAAAGACCATGCTCTTTTATATAAACAGATATATTACTAAAATTCTCCCTAAATTGAAGTCTCAGTCTCTTCACCTTCTATCCTGATGTTGCCAATCAGCCCAGTCATGAGAATCTTTGTTTTCTTGATAATGAGCTTCAATCCATATTGAAGGCTGCAGTCCTTGACCTTCTGCAGCAAGTGCTTCAGGTCCTCCTCAGTTTAAGCAAGCAGGGTTGTGTCATCTGCATAATGCAGATTACTGATGAGTCTTCCTCCAATTCTAATGCCACATTTCTCCTTATAGAGCCCGGCCTCCCAGATAATCTGTTCTGCATTGGAGATAGGACACATTCCTCACATACACCCCTCTCAATTTTGAACCATGCAGTGTTTCTTTACTCTGTTCTGATGACTGCCTTCTGGTCCAAGTATAGGTTTCGCATAGCATGATCAAGTGTTCTGGGATTCCCATTCTTCTCAGAGT